>NC_086017.1:175653106-175956136 GCF_029281585.2 Gorilla gorilla gorilla
CATTTTTTTTTTTTTTTTTTTTTTTGAGCTGCTTGGAGTCTTCCCATGCCTGCATAGTTTGGGAGTCAGTCAATGATTCAAAGACAATTTTGATGCAGCTACTTCACCTGTTGTGGCAGCCACAAATTCAGCCCTTCAGGCCAAAAATCTTTCTGCTTAAGTTCTATTTACATCACACCAAACAGACCAGTGAGTTCCCTCAATATAAAAAACATATAAGAATCGATTTTTTCCAGTATGCTTTTTTCAAGTGTCGAATTTTTCCAACTTCTATCTGCTTTTATTCACTCTCCAGAGATTTCAAATAGTAATTAAAAATTTATTTTCAGATTTATTTTATAATTGTTATTTGCAGGAGGTCAATTCAATAAAAGCCACTTTATCATTTTTAAAACTAGAACACCTACACTAATTTTTATTTGAATAAAAATTTTTATTAACACTTCAAACACGCATTTATGGTGATATAGCCTGGATATGTGTCCCTGCCCAAATCTCATATTGAAATGTAATCCCCAATGTTGGAGGTGGGGCCTGCTGGGAACTGATTGGATTATGGGGCAGATTTCTCAGGAATGTCTTAACACCGTCCCACTTGGTACTGTCTTTGGGATAGGGAGTGAATCCTCGTGTGATCTAATTGTTTAAAATGTGCAGCATCTCCCTCCTTGCTCTCTTTCTCTTCCTCTGGCCATGTGACGTGCCCGCTCCCCCTTCACCTTTCACCATGATTGTAGTTTCTGAGGCCTCTCCAGAAGCTGAGCAGATGCCAGCATCATGCTTCTTGTACAGCCTGCAGAAACATGAGCCATTAAGCTTATTTTCTTTATCAATTACCTAGTCTCCGGTGTTTCTTTATATCAGAATGAGAATGCACTAACACATTTAAGATTTCACATATTCCAGGCACTAAGATAAACTAATATTTTGGTTCTTAGATAAGGTAGACACAGCAGCAGCTCCCAAGGAGCTTATATATAATGAGAAAGATAAATCTGTGAAAAGATAATTAAAATATGATAAATGTTATAAAGAGTGAGAAATGACATCAGATGTCAGTACCTAATATAATATGATAGGGCGGAAAACTATGTTCTCAGCAGGTTAATTTCAAACTGAATGTAAGCTGTGACAAGTTAAAGTGTATGTGGCAAGTGGAAGGGAGATGTTTCTAAGTGGAGGAGGCAAAATGTGTGAAGATTTTATATGTAAAGTAGAATAAAAAATTCAAAGAAAAGTGGGAAAAAAGCATAATTTGGTTAGAGTGATAAGACTGAGGTTGATAATGGAATGAAATAGACCTGAGGATAGAAAAAAAGAGGAGAATTTATTTTCTTCAGAGGTAAAATAATTGCTCTGATTTGACTCACTTATTACTCTATTAGTCATCCATTACTTATGAAAATATCATGAAACTTTTGCACATTGATTTTGTATCCTGAGACTTTGCTGCAGTTGCTTATCAGCTTAAGGAGATTCCAGACACTTCTCAAAAGAAGACACTGATGCAGCCAACAGACACATGAAAAAATGCTCATCATCACTGATCATCAGAGAAATGCAAATCAAAACCACAATGAGATACCATCTCACACCAGTTAGAATGGCCATCATTAAAAAGTCAGGAGACAACAGGTGCTGGAGAGGATGTGGAGAAATAAACACTTTTACACTGTTGGTGGGACTGTAAACTAGTTCAACCATTGTGGAAGACAGTGTGGCGATTCCTCAAGCATCTAGAACTAGACATACCATTTGACCCAGCCATCCCATTACTGGGTATATACCCAAAAGATTATAAATCATGCTGCTATAAAGACACATGCACACATATATTTATTGCGGCACTATTCACAATAGCAAAGATTTGGAACCAACCCAAATGTCCATCAATGATATACTGGATTAAGAAAATGTGGCACGTATATACCATGGACTACTATGCAGCCATAAAAAAGGATGAGTTCATGTCCTTTGTAGGGATATGGATGAAGCTGGAAACCATCATTCTCAGCAAACTATCGCAAAGACAAAAAACCAAACATCGCATCTACTCACTCATAGGTGAGAATTGAACAATGAGAACACTTGGACCCAGGGTGGGGAACATCACACACCGGGGCCTGTCGTGGGGTTGGGGGAGGAGGGAGGGATAGCATTAGGAGATATACCTAATGTAAATGACTAGTTAATGGGTGCAGCACACCAACATGGCACATGTATACATATGTAACAAACCTACATGTTGTGCACATGTACCCTAAAACTTAAAGTATAATAATAAAAAAAGGAAATATCATGAAACTGAATAAAATACTTGACCAAATGACAACTTTAAGTTATCTGTGAGATGACAATGAGAATATATAGCATTTTAAAATTTATGATATTATCAGATATTCTTCTGAGTGTACTGTATGTATGCATATTAACTTGTTCAATCTGTATCACCCTCTAAGGATGTAACATTATTATTCCAAATTTGAAGTTAAAGAAACTGAGATTTTAAGTAATCAAGTTCATTGGCATAATTGAAAGGTTAAAATAAGAAAAGTCATTTCAAAATTAAAATATTGTCAAATAACAAAATCAATACAAACTTGATGTTTTTTTTCTGTTGAATGAATTTCATACAAAGTAGACTTAATACAAGAAATTTTTTATGCAGGTTTTGAAAGACTGAACATTTTTAGGACAAGTACCAAGATTTGAACCCTATTAGTCTGGCTGACTTTCAGTGTGTGAACTTATACCTACGTCACCACAGCTACCTTTTATGTGTTTGGTTTACCACTTCTTTTAAAAAAAAATTAAATTATATTAAATTTAAATACTATTTTCAAATGCTTACTTTTTACTTGAGAATGACTCTGCTCTTTGATTTCTTGCATTTTTCTGGAAGCTCTCCCCAAATTAAAATGACAACTCTATATTTTCCAAAATCATTGTTTTCCTGATTTCAAAATTGAATAATCCTAAACTACTTCTGCTGCCCACCAAGGAACTTAAAGTTAATAGCTAATTACTTTGCAATAGCACCTGCTGATTACATATGAACGCTGTGATGCAAGACACCAACAAGTGCTTATTAAGAACACTGCCAAAGGTTTTGGCTTGCTCTTTTTAATATTTTTTTTGACTCTATATCTTCATTCTTCCAAGTAGAAACCCTATACTCCATTAAAATTCACCAATAATTGAAAGAACATAGCTTTCATCTCATAAAAATGACAATGATTTTTAGATAAATTTATTTATCTGTGTTACTATTTTTTAATGAGATCCAATGTTCTCTCTAAACAATCACTGCACGCAAATAATTGAGTGGGTTTTTTGTTTTCATTGCTGTTAACAGGCCTCTCAAGCTTCCTTGCCATTTTGTGTGCACTGCTTTCCAGCAGCTTTCCTATATGCCTGTACTGTTTGTTTATACTCTCCCTTTGTGGCTTGTCCTGATTTCCTGTATCAGGCTCAATCCTATTTTTCTATTGAGTTACTTAGTTCTGGACTAAGCCAATTTGATGCCTTGATTTCTTTTTACACTTTCTACATAATTAGCTAATTTTCCCATGTGCCTGTGAAAGTGGCTGCTTAAGGAACATGAAGCGTACTTGAATTTCTCCAGCTCTTAATCTATTCTTATTATTTTAAGGTTAATATAAAATTTGTCTAAGTTCATTTTGTTCTTATTTTTTCCTTTTTGTTAAGCTAGTAGATTGTTATCATTTTTTCCTTTGTTCCTAAATAATAGATTTAGAACGCTATGTATGTGCTACTTATTTATTTCTGCCCCAATCACTCTTTTTAAATCTGTTCTGTGCTTGAGACGAAAACAGGAAAACTGCATGTCCCCAACATTGTTACTACCTAGTTTCTTATTCAGTTCAGGATGGGAGGCACTGAGGAAAGATTGAAGCAAATAATGAAGCAAGAATGTACTTGCTTCTTTTCCACCTCTGGTAGACATCCCCTAGAAGCTAAAGATAGGTACAGCTGCAGTCTGGGCTCACATGGGCACTCCAAAAATCACCATCCCATGTTTCCCTAAGGGTCAGTAGATAGTTCCTCATGGCATCTGAGGACATGTGTGGTCCCCTCATCTAAGCAACTATATTCTGAAAGCACCAATACTTTTATTTTTCCTCTTGTTATAGGGTTTGTAGCTACATCTTCATTACCACTTTCTCCACTTAAAAAGAAAAAAAAATAAGCCTTTCATAATCTGAGTAAATAATTGATTCCTTTCATTAAATCTACTTTGTTTAAAATGCCTCTGGTAGTAGAATTTAAAGTTCACTTTGATTTTTTTTGTTTGTTTTTACATTTCACTTTTATTGATTTTACTATCTTGAAATATTTTCATTCTGAATTTTTTTTCTCATTGTTACCTTTCAATTATGCCCATGAATATTTATTAATGATTTTTCTACCTGGAATTAGAAACGTTGGCATGTTGCATGAATGAGAATAGTAAAAATATAATAATTTAAAAAATAACTGCCCTTTTTTAGAGAATACTATATGCTAAGTATAATCTCTTTTTAGAAATATTATTCCATTTAATCTTCATAACAACCTTCTGCAATTATTATTTCTCAGTGTTAAGGACAAAGGAATTGTGGTCAGAAGTAAAGTGAATTAAGTTCACAGCACTAAGGATTGGTAGAAACTGCTTTTAACCACTGATGTGTTCACTTGAACCCTCTGCTTTTCACCACCAGGAGGAAATGCTAGCAGACTTGCAACTTCCAACCAATAATTGTTAAGCCTCCAATAAGACACAAACATATCCTCATGCTTCTATTTCAGAGTATGGCCTTTTAAGTAGCATTTTGAAATACTAACATGTTCCAATGAAAGCTTGAAATTTGTAACATCAATTTTCTCAGACACATTTCTACTTTAGATAAAAATGGTAAAACTTAAACATGCAAATGAAATTTAATATTACATTATCACAGCTCAAGAATTATGGTTTGAAATTTTAAAAATATGAAACTCTTACCCTCAAATTTCTGAACCACTTCTGTGGAACATTGTTTGTTTAATTTAGAAGGCATTTTTAAATGTTTAAACATTTATCAACAAAATAAACATTTACATTACAATATAGCCAGGATAAACATTCCAAATAATTGAGGGGTTAAACAGATGAAGAGTGGTTTAAATGTAATAGTAAGCATTTTATTTAATTTACAAGCATTATAGACTTATTGAAAATAGAATTTTTAGAAATATTTTAAGGATTAGTTTAAACAAATTGCAAAAAGAGAATTTTAATAATTTAAAAATCCATATGCATATATAAAAAATTGCCAATACATATTGAAGTGAAAAATTCTACAAGTAAACTATAAATGGTAGCCTGTAATGCAATTGCATTAGGTCACTTTTCTACAGTTCTAAGCAGTCTTGATTTTCTATTAACTGTGTAAGAAGACGTTACAATCAAAACAAGTAAAAGGTAGGGTTATAATCTTCTAGAAATAAGGAGGTGCAATTAGTTTAGAAGTATATTTAAAAGTGTACTTAAGTGTAGTAAAGTTCTCTGTTATGATCAGAATTAGTAGAGAAGCAGCAATTACTAGAACATAAATGGTAGCTTTTTGTGTATTGTAATAGACCAATAATTTGCCCTTAATTTTGACGTTTATAAAATGATGGAATATAAAAATTACTCCCACATTATTCCACATTGGATCAAAAATTAAAAGCATAAAACTTTACGTGATGGCCAATAACTAATTTATTGATGATTTTTACTTTAAAAAATGAAGCAAAATATTGATCTGGAGTGCCTAAATATTTGATGCCATAAATCCAAAGAAACATCAGTGAATCAGATTATTTTATACCAAGACTTTTCTCTAGTTTTCCATTCAGCTCTTTGGGGAGCTGTATGTATTCACTGGAGATACTAATATACTATTCCAAAGGACAGGTGTAATGTTTCAGTGTTCCTTCATTCATTGCTAAAGTTAATTCCTTATTTGCAACTGGATAATATTTATACATTATGAAAATCTGGCTCAATAAATATTAGAGGATTGAGAATATTTACTTCCTAATATAAGTATTAACTCCAAAGTATAACATGCTCTCTACAAAGTCTTCACACTATTTTATTTCTCCTCTCTTTCTCTGCTGTAGGTAGGAACATAAGCAAAGTTCAGTCATAACTTACCATGTCCCCAGGTTAACGGGAAAATCAATAGATACAACTAATGTTAAGAACATTTAAATGCAGCCACTACCTTTGATAGGATTCTTACACAATGTCTACAACAAAAAAATACTTGAATACAATCGTGTGTTGCTTAATGACAGAGATATGTTCTGATAAATGTGTTATTAGGTGATTTTATCAAAGTGTGAACATCATAGAGCGCATTTATGCATACCTAGATGGTATAGCGTACTACATACCTAGGCTATATGGTGTAGCCTATTGCTTTTAGGCTACAAACCTGTACAGCATGTTACTGTGCTGAATGCTGTAGGCAATTGTAATGCAATGGTAAGTATTTGTGTATCTAAACATATAAAAAGTATTATGTTGTGCTAGGATGTTACAATGGCTACAGCATCAGTGATAGGAATTTTTCAGCTCCATTATAATCTTATGAGACCACCTTGGCATATGTGGTCCATCATTGGCCAAAAGATGGTTATGAGGCACATGACTGTATTAATATAAATCCCAAAAGCTAGCTTATATTTTACCAAATCAAACTTACATAATACATCACATTGTAGAGTTTACAATTTCTGATACACAGGGAGTTGGCAACAGTGAACTGACCAGAGGTTTTGAAGGCAGTGTTTATTGACTTTTCTCCTCATCCTTGGTGTGTATTATCCATCTACACTTTGCCATGTAAAAATATAGTACTTGTCTCTCAAGCTCAGCTATTAATTCTTAAAATATGTCTAACTTTGTTGCTACGACAAAGACATTAATCTATCCTTCTTTTCCCTTCTCTCTCTCTTTTCCAAAATGCAAAACTAAAGTCATTAATTTCTCTATCTAAACAGCAGGCTTTATACCAGGAAAACAACCAAACAAACAAGCAAAAAACAAACAAACAACAACAAACCACGAGAAACAGAAACACTTGAGTAATAAGAAAACTTCAAAGATGCATTGGGGAAAATGAGAAGAAAAGTTACCAGATTCAACCATACGTTTTGCAAATTCATAAATAACTCCTCACTCACAGTGATGCAAGTCGCCAGCATTGACGGCTTCCTTCCACTGACCTCCACAAAGGATATCAAAAAGTCTACTAATATGTGTCTATACATCTGCTCTGTCTGGAAGTGGCGATCAGAAAAGTAACAACATTTCACTCACTAGTTTCCTTCAAAAGATAAAGAAGTTCTCTGCTGGCATCATCACGATGCATGCATTGCTACCGGGTCAATCTTCGTCTTCTGTAATAGTGTGATCACTATTGACACCTGAATTGCTTCTCAAGTTATACCTTCACTTTTTTCCAGGAGTACGATTCTTAGCAGGAGGCTACTGTTGTGACTACCACTTCCCCAGGATTTAATTTATCTGTATAGTTGTCCAGCAGTGTATGGGTTGATGAATCCTGCATACAGCCTTCACAGATAATTGCTGCCTAACACCTGTTCGCTAATACATTTGCTCTCAATTCTTGGCATTTCTCCTTGAACTTCCCACTTACACATTATGCTTGAGATTACTATGGTTCTTGAGCCTCAGAAAAGTACACACAGTGCTTCTATCCTTTTCCCTTAAAACCAAGTTTGTTTTCATGGAGCCTTATCATACTAGATTTATTTAGGCACTTGACCTAAATCTTGCCTCCTTCTGGCTTGTCATGTATTGCCTTTCTAATGTCTCCAATTTTCAACATATAAGATAAGAATTTTAATTACTACTATCAAGACATTTTTCACCTTTAAAATTGCTCCATATTTCTGTAAACATTTTCATATATATTTCCTCTGCTACCTTTACCATCTCTCTGCTTATCTTCACTTCATTCCACTCTTTCTTTCTTCTTATCTTACTGAATAGTGCATATTCTGCACATTGGTTTTTATTCCATTCTCTGGCAGTACATTCTTCTTCATTTCTATTGAAGGGGTCAGGAAACATTTTCTATAAAGGACAAGATAATACATATTTTAGGTTTTGCAAGCCATGCCAAATAGTCTATGTCACAAATCTTAAACTTTGCCTGTGAGTGCAAAATTAGCCAGACAGTATTTAAATGGATGACCATGGCTGTGTTCCAATAAAACTTTATTTACAAACATAGATGACAAATTGTAGTTTCCTGGCCCGTACTCTATACCATATGCTTCTATTTGAAGGGGAAGAATAAATACACTTTCAGGATATTTGATTAGTGTAATGAAACATTACTAGAGCACCAATCACGTTTTTCCCCAATGAACAAAATCCTCTCTTTGCTAGGACTTTTTGGATTCTTCTTTAAAATAAACAAACTAAAACAAGGACAGCAACAAAAATAAATGTTCAGTTGTATAACAGGGATCAAAGTAATCATAGTTCAAGTTCATTAAAGTCCCAAAATGACCTGCAACCATCATACAATCGTGGAAAAAGAACATGTGACATCTAATTTTTCAATGGGAAAAATAAATCTGTCAAACAATTGCTCTGGTAACACCAGTTCTGTATCCAAAGCATCATTATCTCTTGAAAAATTTATTTAAGTATGAAAATAATCTTTTATTCTTCCACACGCTATTTTTTCCTATTTATTTGTTTGCCTAATTGCTACCTTGCTGGCTTTCAATTTCTCCACCATCATTGTACTGACATTTAAGCAGCAGCAGTCTTCCAAGACTTAAAGGGCTTTTGAATTACTCTGCATTTAAAGAGTGATGGTAGGTAAATCTTACAAGGAAGAAAAACAAGCAAAACAAAGCAAGATAATCACCTCACACTGAAACCAATTCCCCCAATCTATTTATTTATTTAGAACAAAGATTAATTCGCATGATATCATGATTAGATTTATGCTGACAATTTATAGAAGCTATCTACCTTCTCCATATTTGCTATTTGGTTTAGTGTGTAGTTAAATGCTGTAAATGCTACCAAATTTAAAAGGTAGGAAATAGTAGTTTATGAATAACAGCTGTATTGGCTGGCTTTTATACTAAATTAAATAAAAATTCCTCAAAGTAGATTTGTTTTTCCAGTTCTTTACTCCAAGTGCCTTATACATAGTAGCATTCAGAATGTATTAATTGAAGTAATAAGTCAAAAACTTTATGGAGTAAATTTTTATTAAATATGCATCTCCTTTGATGTAGTTTGTGATTGTATAATATAATCTGAAGACTCTTGCTAACTTTCTCCACCCTATTGCATAAAAGTAAACAATGATGCCATCTTACTATTCCACATGACTTGCATATCCAGTTATTAGTAGAGATGCTATTCTTTTGAGTGTTATGTGAAGAAACTAAGAGCATTTTCTACAGAGTTAACTGATAAATTGCACAGGTACTTTCTAGAAGTAAAGAAGATTTCAGGCTAGTATTTTATATCCAAATTATTATGTAACACTATATGTCACAGTAATTCAATATTCTTTAAAAATGAAAATCCTTAATTGAGTAGAGATAAATTTTACTCTAGATATAGAAAGGAGAGCAGCAGTGACAAATCCTGGGTAGCTGCTATTCATGGCATGCCTTAGAGTATTTTAAGAATGACTGGAGTAATACAAATTAAAAAGAGATACCAAAATCTTTTCACTACAAAATGTTTCCTGTGGTGTGATGGTTTTATCTAATTAATAATATTATTAAGGAAACCTGGGAGAATTTTAAGTAAATCCCAATGTACAGATATTGAAGTTCAGGAAATCACTAATTTAGATCTATTCTTATTTGTGTTTCAAAGTTTTAGGTATACTTTTAAGAAAATATCTTGATATTCGGTCTGAAGGGTAGGGCTTTTTAGAGGAAATTTAGTATTCTAACAAGATGCTTTTTAGAGGAAATTTAGTATTCTAACAAGACATTTGTCTTTGTTTAAGGTCATCCTTACAACTTTGAAGAGAGAACATGCTGACAATTTATGAAGCAAATGTCGTCTAACTACCCATAGAATAGGGCAAACTTACATTACCTGTCAAAGCTACACTGAGTAATGGCAGGAAAAGACAACAGTACAGAGAGTGTATCTATACTCTTGTCATTATTTTCCCTTATGCTGAATATGCCACTAGAGAGTTAGAAAGAATCAGACTACTTCCCTGAATGGAAAATTAACAATGATGACTCTAACAAAGATGTGTAGGTTGCTATTTCAATTATTTTGAAAAAAACAACCATAGTCTTAAGGTATATCAATTTATTCATTAATCACATAATCTAATTGGAAAAAAATGCACTGAAGCACATCTTCAGTATAAGGACAGTTATTACAAATGCCCAGAACAGTATTTGGATTGCTATAAATGACCAATAAATAAATTTGATTTAATTGAACAACTGAATCTACTTAAAGTTGAATGGGTTGCCTTGAGTGTTGGTAAGGTTTTTTGTTACTACAATTATCTTATTATTGGAGGTATTAACAGAAATTCTGGGTGACTATCTTTAATATATGAAATGTTCACTGAGTGTGAATTTGAACTAGATTGCCTGTCCAATCGTTTCTTATTCTGAGAATTGCAGTGCTAGTAAGAGCCTAATAATTATGATGACTCATGAAAAGTTAATCAGACGAGATATTATGCTCTCAATATACGGACAGAATGATAATACAGAGAGAATGTGTGTGTACATATATGTACCCATTTTACTTATGATGACATTAATATCTATATAGTTAAGCATAACTTTCATATACCATTAGATAGTAAAGAATAGATAATTAAGTTCACTTACAGATTATTAAAAACTGACTCTCTATGAATCAAAACTATTTGAATTAGATGATTCCTTAGGAAGCACGTATTCCAATTGTGTAATGTTGTGATGGAGGAAATGATGTGCAGAGGACATGTGCCATGTTCAAGTCTCCACTCTAATACTGACCACTGGTTCAGTGCTATTTCCTTTTTAAATAGTATTTTACTAATGTGTCCAATACATTTTTATTACCTACTCTCGATTCTGTGTTTTGGATTTTGAATGAGTAGATCTTTTCATTTTTGGAAACCATATTTTTCACTTAAAATATCACACACTGGCATAAGTATATTTTTATTTTGATGAAATGAAGTAAGAGGAAATAGTGAATAAATAAAAAGGATTATTATTCATAAGTTTAAATAAATGGAAAATGAATATCCAATAATAATCTTGAGCTACTTGAATTCAGCAGTATAAGAGGCCAACTTGCAGATTACAAACGTGACTAGATTCAGCAAGTTTGCAGGTATGAAAAATTTTAGTGATTACATGACAGTGGAAGAAATGTTAACATCCATTAAAATTATGTGTGAAACAAATTCTAATAGCTAAATGGACATTGCATTTAAGGTACAACAAATCACAATTCCTCAAAACCAATGCAGGAAAAGAAGAAATATTAATTTGTTAAGCATCAAGTTGTGAATATTGCCAGACCAAACATGAATGGAATCTCTTTATCTACTGCCTAAATTAACCAAACAAGGTTGGCTGTGTATCTAATAAGGTTTCACAAATCTTATTGAAGTTTATTATATTGGAAAGTGACATTTCAAGGTTGTAACAATTTGGAACTGACTCAACCCTTTGATCTCATCTGTGACTTATCTGGATTCCACACTATCTTTAGCTTGACTATATTACAGATATCCTGATGATCTCTTAACACTCCCTAGTCAGGAAGAATTTTCTCTTAAACTTTTAAAAATTTTGTCACAGAGGCATCTCTCTGTCTCTCTCTCTCTCTCTCTCTCTGGTTTATTCGTATATGAGATGGACCGACATAGCATGCTAAAGATCAGTCACAAGAGGCAGTGGTATAAGTGGTTGCCAAATCAGCATCAAAATGAAGTACAGCTATGTTAACAAACACAAAAGAAGTAAAACCATACTGAGATTTATATGTAAAAACTGAAACAAACCAATGGGGAATTGAAAAGAAAGTTTCCCTAGAGGAATAATTCTAACTTACATTTATGTACTTTTGCAGCATTTATTTACTGCCTCTGGGGCTCCACTTCCCAACAGGTATGTGACTCCAAAGCATAGTTAGTGGGTCAAGGCTATTAAAAGGGCTAAGGCTGACCAACACCTGCTGCTTGCCACTTCAAATTCTCCTGATTGTGGCTACTGTAGTGCGAAGCTCCATGCACATTTAAACCAATGTTGCAGAGATGCAACCTCATCTCAGGCCTCAGTGTGTGCCTCTGCCTTCTTGTAGCAGGCCCTCTCTCAAGTGCCCCTGAGCAGCATGAAAATCCACTAAGTACCCATGACATGTGCAATTTGGAAGTGGGTGCTCCTAGCCCATGGGGATACTCTTGACCAATGGAGAGCAGAAGCCAATAAATAAACAAGTACTACCTCCTTTTGTACACCAGGTGGAAAGTTTGTGCCTTGGCCTCAGTAGCTCTCAGTAGTGGCCATCATGACAAAACGCATCCTTCTTTCTGTGTCCATCATTTCCACTCCCTGTTTTCACTTTCCAAATAAACTATCTCTATCTGCAACTCTTTTTCTCGGGGTCTCCTTTGGGGTATCCCAGTCTAAGACAGCCAATATTTATCCCCCTACATCCTTAAGTGTGGTTAAGTTGTTCTGCAGTTGACTAGAGCCCCCTTGTCAATCATCTACTGATGAAAGCAGACCCAACTCTTTACACCAGTGTATTGTGTAGACAATATAATTTTTCAAGCATACTATGTGTATTAGTTTGTTTTCAAGCTGCTGATAAAGACATACCCAAGACTGGGTAATTTACAAAGAAAAAAGAGGTTTAACGGGCTCACAGTCCTAAGTGGCTGGGGAGGCCTCACAATCATGGCAGAAGGTAAAAAAGCACATCTCACATGGTGGCAGGCAAGAGAGAATGAGAGCCAAGCAAAAGGGGAAACCCCTTACAAAACCATCAGATCTCATGAGACTTAGTTCCACAAGAACAGTATGGGGGAAACTGCCCCTATGATTCAGTTATCTCCCACCAGGTCCCTCCCATAACATGTGGAAATTATGGGAGCTACAATTCAAGATGAGATTTGGGTGGGAAAACAACCAAACCATATCACCATGACATGAAAAGTTTCAAAGTTTCTGATAAACTAAACATATGATGACTTGCTATTATTTATAAAACTCATAATTTACAAATAACTAAGCAAACCACAATTTATATAATTTCATTTCTGAAAATAAAATGCTCTTGGTTATTACTCTATCCAATTAAATCCATTACTAATTTAGAGGGTGATGTGGCTAACAGAATAAGAAAAAAATAAATTGAATGTACAAGGAACATAATGACAAGGCATGAACATGAACAAGGGCACAAACCACAATGTAATTGTGAAACATTTTGAAGTTTAGCTGAAATGTGATTTAGTATTACCTAGTCATTACCATGTAGAAAAACTCATCTGTAGTTTTTGCATTGTATTTTGCATCATATTTTAAATTGTATTTTAAAATGAAAACACTCATTATTCTTATAGGAAAAGAGCAAAACCCTATGGCATAACCACATTATACCTTTCTATCTTGCTTTCACTTTTTATATGAACTAATGGTTTGAAAAGGTGACTCTCAAATACTCTAGAACTGCTACTGACTTTCTTTAAAGTGATGTCTTCTTATAATATACATGAAGTCCTATGAAAGTTTTCTTTCAATGTATGAGTTGTAGGACAATGCATTCATACTCTATGAAAGGATGACATTTTCACATAAGAAAGAGGTATACACATAGGTAGTTACCCCTTCCTATACCTATCAATAAATTTTAACTAAATATTTTTAAAATAGATATTTTTGGCTAAAAAAGCGTATGAAAAGCACACAGTAGTTGTTTTTAAATTTATAAGATTTTATGAATAAATTTATAAATATTCACTTTTTTCTTCCCTTCCCCTTTTCCCCTGCATCATTTTAAAAACACTAGACTATAATCCTTTTGATCTAAATTATGTTGCCAATAGAAACATATATATGTCATGTTTCATTATATTTACAACCTGGTTTCCTATGACTCATTCTGCTGTCTCTAGGATGGGTATATATATATGCGTATTCACTTATAATTAAAGGTGAAAAAACATATATTTAATGCAAATATCTGTTACAACAAGCAGTTTTCATAAAGATACAGTAAATAATTTAGACTTTTCAAATAATATATACTATTTTGCAGCTACTCAACTCTGCTATTGCAGTATGAAAGCAGCCATAGATAATATATAAGCAAATAAGTGCGCCTGTGTTCCAATAAAACTTTACTTACAGACACTGAAATGTGAATTTTGCATAATTTTCACAAGTCAACATATGATTGTTTGATTTTTTTTTTCAGACGTTTACAAGTGTAAAAATCATGGGCCATGCAAAAATTGGAGAAAGACAGAATTTGGTCCATGGGCCATAAGTTGTTGACTACTGTGCAATATGATAAATATAGATACAGATACACACGCATTTGTGTGTGTGTGGCAGGGGGGAGAGAGAAAGGAACTAAAAATCTAGGAATAATACTATATTTTAATCACAGTCGCATTTCTAGTGAATTCCTATAGCTTAGTGCATTACCTAACATCTAACAAATACATAGTAATGTGTTGACTATATATAAAAGAAGGAAATAACAAACTGTTGTATTGTTAATTACATCAGTGTTTGCCAGGCACTGTGGCTCACTCCTGTAATCCCAGCACTTTGGGAGGCCGAGGTGGGTGAATCACCTTAGGTCGGGAGTTCGAGACCAGCCTGACCAACATGGAGAAACCCCATCTCTACTAAAAATATAAAATTAGCCGGGTGTGGTGGCGCATGCCTGTAATCTCGGCTACTCAGGAGGCTGAGGCAGGAGAATTGCTTGAACCCAGGAGGCGGAGGTTGCGGTGAGCCGACATGGTGCCATTGCACTCCAGCCTGGGCAACAAGAGTGAAACTCCATCTCAAAAAAAAAAAAAATCACTAAGCTAGAAAAGAAATTATTAGGTACAACTGTTAACCATAAGAAATTATTAGTAAAGAATCAAACCATTGAAGATAGCTAACTCTGGCAGAGTTGGGTTTTTTAGTTTTTTTTGTTTTTTTTTTTTTTGAGGCGGAGTCTTCCTCTGTCACCCAGACTGGGGTGCAGTGGCACAATCTCTGCTCACTGCAAGCTCTGCCTCCCGGGTCCACGCTATTCTCCTGCCTCAGCCTCCCAAATAGCTGAGACTACAGGCGCCCACCACCACGCCCAGCTAATTTTCTTGTGTTTTTAGTAGAGACGGGGTTTCACCGTGTTAGCCAGGATGGTTTCGATCTCCTGACCTCGTGATCTGTCGGCCTTGGCCTCCCAAAGTGCTGGGATTACAGGCATGAGCCACCGCGCCCGGCCCAGAGTTTTTAAATTAAAAGAAAAAAACCATATTACTTTAACTTATCTACTTTTGTATACCATCTTTGACATGGCTTTTATACATCCAAATACTTGTATTTTGAGCATTTCTAAGTGAGCATTCTAGGATAAGAACATTTTTAATTGAGCATCTTTATATTTATGGCTAATATAAATCCAAACATTCTCTTCTTTTTGCATTTAAATTTTTTTCTCCATCTTACCTATTTGTTATCATTTATGTTTTTATTTTGGTTTATTTAGTTTTATTCTTTCAATATTCTTTTTGAACATGGTGACCCAAGCTGATTGCAATATTCTACATCGTAGTACAAACAACAAAAAGATATTAACTTAGTCTTTCTGCATTACTGTCATATAATTTCATTATTTTGTTTTATATTGAATTTTTTTCTCAGAAACATTCTATGCTTTACCTGCTACTTAGATAAAATCTCAAATGTCCCAATATATTTATTACTAACATGCTTTCTTCAGCCTCTATATTTACTTTTTTAGGGTAATTTTTTTTTAAATTTTTGTTTCTCTTTTTGTTGTTTTGCTTTTTGGTGTCTAAGTATATGGTAACTAGTAAGCAATAGGAAATGATCCACAACATTCAGATGCGTGGTTAATTTCCTTTACTTTCTTTCTCAAATTAAATTCATTTCGGAGACCCACTGGCTAGAGTGGCAGAAAGCCTGATAGCTTTCTCTTTAACACCTCATCCACTCCCCATTTTCATCTTAAGATTATTTCTTATAATCCATTTCCAAATAATCTTCACATTCCAAAAGATATCCAATCATTTCCATATGCAAGCAAAGATGGCTTTGGTTTTCAATCAACCCATGGCTACTCTTACATATAGCTGTCAAAATGTGTTGCTGTTGAGCACTAAACTTTCCTAGTCTGACTGCTGCAGTCAAGATCCTGATGCAGTTCTATCTTGCTTGACCTGATCTAGGCAGAGTCTAGAGCAATCTTTCACATGAAACTGATTCCAGTGGCAACTCCACTCATTGCTTGTCAGTGTCCACTTAGATTGTTCCCTGAGTTCCCAGGGAGATATTCCTTAGGTTTCAGTTCTTTCAAATGCATAATCCTCTAAGCTGCTTGGCACCTCAGAAGTGTATGTTTAGCTGTTCACCTTGCAAATTTACAACAGTTACTGTTTTTACAAGCTTGGTTATCAAACTAAGGATCAGGAAGCTTTCTCTTTCTTATTATGAAACTCAAAGTGCTCTTTCACCTTGCCTCCTTTCCCAAAATGGTAGAGATCAACTGACTTCTTCGTGAGGCTGAACGCTATCAAAGATTCCAAAAAGAGAAAAAGGTAACTTTCCAGGACTTATTTACTGCAAGTAGAAAAGAACAAAACAGCAGACAAGGAAGAAATATGCATAAATTGAGTTCTGTTTCACTAAATTGTCCACTATATTAATTGTTAATAAGTGATGATTGAATGATTGAAATTTCTAAAAGTAAAATTTACTGTTAGATTTCAGACCATCTATATTTAAGAATTAAATGTGAGACATTAAATATATCATATAAATTATATATTTAAATGTATATATAATATACATTATATATTTAATGTCTCACATTTAATTATATAAATTACGTGTGTGTGTGTGTGTGTGTGTGTATATATATATATATATATAGAATTTTACAAAACTACAGGGAAAAATTTCCATGTCAGAAATTCCTACAGTTATAGTGAGAACTGCTGTGAAGCTAGACTGTTTTTCAGAAGTATACCTTGTGACAACTGCAGAAATGAAACTTTTTATTAGCATTCATAAAAGCTATAGAAAGTTTTAATTGAGTTGTATGACTTATTCCAAAGCACACTTATTTAAATATATCTGTCAATAAGTTACTAAAATAATTATGAATACATTTAATTAAAAAAAATTAATTTTTATGGGCACATAGTATATGGATATATATATGGGGTACATGAAATATTTTGATACAGGCATGCAGTGCATAATAATCACATCAGGGTAACATCTAACTTTATAGACTTTTAATTCACATTTATAAGCTTCATACTTTTTTGTGCTTTCTTATATTCAGTTTCCATTTGGTGTATGATGAAGACTTATTCTTATTTCCTAACTTCCATTTTTCACAGCTTTTTATTGACATGTATGTAAAACAGAAAAGTGCACAGAAATAAATATACAGCCCAATGCATTTTCCCAAAAATGGAGACATCTGTATAATTAGCACTCAAATTAAGAAGAAAAATTATCTGCTTCTTGGAAGAGGTCTCATGCTCCTTTCACTCAATAACCCCCCTCCCATTGAAGATGCTCACTTTCTTTACTTCTAACCTATAAAATAGTTTAAGCTGTTTTATACTTTATGTAAATAGAATCATGCAGTGTGATCATTTAAGTTTGGATTCTTTCACGTAATTTTATGTTTATAAAATCTATCTCTATTTTTTTCAGGCAGTGTTATATCATTTGTGCTCATTGTTGCATAGTATTCCACTTCATTAATATACGTAATTTATTTGTTCCTTCTAATAATTGTACACAAATTAGCTGAAACTTTAGGGTTAATAAAAATAGTGCTGCTACAAATATTTCAGTACATGTTATTTGGTGAATATATACAGGCATAACTATTGGGCGTATACCTAAGAATAAACTGCTAGGTCATATGGTATTTATTTGTCAATATTTAGCAGTTACCACCAAACACTTTTTAAAAGTGTTTGTACCAACATATTTTCCTATCAGTATTACATGAGAGTGTTGGTTGGCTCACATTATTTTCTGCTTTCCCATTACCTTGAAGTGCATGCAGTGGTATCAGGTTGTGGTCTTAATTTGCATTTATCTGAAGACTAATGAAATTGCACAATTTTTCGGATGTTCATTGGCCATTTGGATATCTGCTTTTATCAAGCTATCTATTCAAGTGTTTTGTGCATTTCTTTCCATCAAGTTATCTGTGTTTTTATTAATTTGTGGCTCTGTATATGTATATAATGAGTTCTTTGAAGGATGTATATGTTGTTAATATTTTCTCCCAATTAGTAGATTACCATTTTCTTCTCTTAATGGTGTATTTTGTTAAATGTAAGTTTATTAATTTTAATAAAGTTTATTTTAGCTTTCTTCCATCATTGTCATAAATTTTGTATTGTTCCAAAAAAGTCTGCTCTTCCAAGGTCACTGAGAGTTTCTCCTATATTTTCCGTTAAAAGTTTTATTGTTTTACTTGTTTAAAATTTCAGTCCATCCTAAAATGACTTCTGTGTATGATGTGAGGGTAGTGGGTCAAGAGACTTTCAAAAATACCATCTTCTTCTCTTTTTTCTGAGACGGAGTTTCACTCTTGTCACCCAGGCTGGCATGCAATAATGCGATCTTGACTCACTGAAACCTCTGCCTCCCAGGTTCAAGCGATTCTCCTGCCTCAGCCTCCCAAGTAGCTGAGATTACAGGTGCCCGCCACCAAGCCCAGCTAATTTTTGTATTTTTTTTTTTAGTATAGACGGGATTTCACAATGTTGGCCAGGCTGGTCTCGAACTCCCGACCTCAGGTGATCTGCCCAGTTCGGTCTCCCAAAGTGCTGGGATTACAGGCTTGAACCACTGCGCTCAGCCCATCTTCTCCTTTTTACACTGCATTATTGCCTTTGGGATAAATCAGGTGACCACAGAAGTATGGTATGTTTTTGGACTCTTTCTTCTGTTCTATTGGCCACTTTGTCTCTCCTTAAACTAGCAAAATATTATCATAACAATGATATATTCTGATGTTATTTTATATAAGAAAATGATACTTATAAATTAATGATTGTAATGAAGTAGAAAGAATTCTATATTTAAAATGTAAAAAAGTTTATTGTACATAGTTTTTAACTTTTATATAGACCACTATGTAAGTATAGATTATTTTAAAGTCATAAAATGTAGATTAAAAATGCTATTCTAAAGCAAACCGTTAAGTATACAATGTTCTGTTTTTAACTTAATCTTTTAGAAATGACTTACGTTCTGTAATTTTTGACATGAGATATTACAGGTTTATGTTGTCCTTTCCCTTTCTCAATTTTAGAAGTAGCCATTTCTTCAAGGAGATCTGGTTCCTTTTAGTGGGAAACAAATTCAGAAACCAAGATTTCAGCACTTACTTTATTGCTGCTTGGTACTCTGTGGCCTTTTTACTGGACAAAATGAGGACAAAGATGTGTGTGTTTGTGTGTGTGTGTGCGTTTATGTGTGTGTGTAGCCGTATACTATGTAGATGAACACATGTGTACATAATTATGAATGATACATATGTATGTGTGTGTAAATATGTATGTAATATATAAATATCTATATATCTATTTTAAATATATTATACATGTACATATGTGTGTGTCTATATTAGTTTACACTAATAACTTCAATTCTATCCCATCACCATAATCTTCATTCTAGGTTCCCTCCTTTTCAAACTTGTAATTGTTTTATCTAATATTGAGAAATCTATCTACTAATTATTTCTCAATCCCCTATACATAACCAACATTCTGACACCAACAGCTTACACTATATTTGTCTTACTTCCTCACATGGACCTCAAGACTCACCAGGCCTCCTTCTATGCTTGTCTGTTTAATGGCTTTTTGATGACGTTATTAAAGAAGGGAGAAAGGAAGGAAATAAAGAGAAAAAAATCATATTTTTCTTCGAACAAATTTTGGAAGACAAATCTAATTTTGCTTCATGACACAATTAATGATGGAAGGAAAAATACGAAAAGGGAAAGAAACTGATGTAATCTATTTCTATTTCATGGAAAGGAATAATGTCTTTCTCCTGGTCTTCATTTTGTAATATTACTGTTGCTCTTGTTAACAGGCATCACAAGTATTATCAGTGGTCACATTTTAATCTTGATTTTATCCTATTTTATTAAAGACTATCACACATTTATCAGCATCCAAAGCTTAATTTATTAAAAGACAGACCATACTCTTATCTTTTATAAGATTCTGAAATAGAGGTTGAAAAATTGAAATCTATATATGGCTTAGTGTTATTTTCTTATGACCTGAAGCTGGAAATAATTACTAAGCTTCAAGCTTGTAAGAGCACACTGCACTTTTTTAAACAACTTGCTTTATTTCATTTCTAAAATCATCATCTTTGTCACTATTATTAGAAAATTAAGTTATTTATTCTTTCGGAAATTATATTAAAAAATGAATAGGACATTACTGAAACAGAGTACCGGACTTCAAAAAGCTTTTTTTCTGCTCAAGTCATGCAATTATTAGTTAGGTTGGTGCTAGCTGTGTAACAAATTGATTCCAAAGTATATCATGGTTCAAACATAATACTTTTTTAAACAAATTATTTTCCCAAGATGAGTTTCTCTAGTCAGCAACAGGATTTTCTCCCCATAATCACTTAGACTTACGGAGCTTCTCCAAGCTTCAAAATGTGGCTTACAAGTTCACCAACCACGATAGCCTCCTCTAGTTCAGCCAGAAGAAAGATAGATGGAGGGTATGTGGGACACTTCTATGGGATGAGCTTGGGAGTCACTGATCTCATTTGTTCTGCTCTTTTTCCACTGCCTAGAACTCTGTCACACAGCGACAAGTAAAAGCAAGGAAAGCTAGAAAATATAGTGTTGATGTATGCCCAAGGAAAGGGAAATGGATTCTGATGGATAGCTATCAACAGCTACCATAGCAATATGTTAAATGTATGAAAGGAAGACTTCTCTGGTTGAAACATGAAAGTTAACCCAGTACCAACCAGTAGACATTTCCCTCAGCCCCTTTAAAAAACAGCAAAAATAGCAACAAAAGCCTTCTCAAAACTCTTGGTTTTCTTAGAACGGTATTTGAAAATTATTGCATTAAAAATGTACACATTTACTCAGCAATCCCATTCAGGGAACACTGTCGTATAGAAATAAAAACGTAATTCAAAAACAATTTCATTACGAATGTACCCATTGATTCAGCAATCACATTTCTGGGACTCCATACTATAGAAATAAAAGTGTATTTTTAAAACTATTGCATTAAACATGTACTCATTGTCTCAGCAATTCAATTCCTGGCACTCTATATCAAAAAAAATAAAAGAATATCATATTAGAAAGCTCTGTTCTAAGTAATTTATTCTTTAGAATGTTTTATGTACCATTGTTTGTAGTAGCAAAGGCAAAAAATGAAATAAAAACAGAAAGAAAGTGAAAGTGCTTCAATAAGGAAGCATTAGGAGAAAAGTTGCATAAATATTTCAAGATTATGAAATAGTATATGGCTATTCCTTAGAACTAAATGTCATATGGGTATCAGAATTTCTACACTGTGCCTTCACCATAATATAAGTGATAAAAGTAAGATATTTATCATTACATATGTGCCTGTTTTCCTAAAATAATGAGAAAATAACCAATGTTTCTAAGTGCAGAGGGCATGTTTCTGGGAGTATTTTATATATATATATAATTTATATATATAATTTATATATATATGATAAAATGTATGTTTAACCTTTTGTAGTCAACACTTTTTTGATTGAGGTCAGGTGAATACCGAATTAGGAAACATAAAGACCACATGTTAATATAACTCAGTGTAAAGACAGCACTGAAAAAATAATAGATGAGATTTCAATGGGTGCATAAGCCTATATATATAATAAAATAAGTGGAGATATTCACTACAATTATGATGATGTATGTATTAGAGTAATGCAATCGGTGGTAGGGTTTACTTTTTTTTAAACTTTATGCAGTCACTGATAAATATGGAAATGCTCCTACAAAGCCTTATCTATACATTTTATTTTCTTTTTTAATACCATTAATACAAACATTGCTGGGTTATAAAGAACCAGAAATAACATTCAAATCCTCTCATTTAAATTTCCCTGAAAAATTCCTATGCTTTTCATTGCTTTGAAGTAAGAACTTCTGATGCTTCCTACATTAAATCTCTCTTTGAATCTATTAAGTTTTAAGAACATGGTTTTTATATATAAATATACATATTTACATGTATATTTATACATAGATGTAGATACATATATATGTATGTCTTGCATTAGTTGATTGGTTCAAATAATTGAAATAGTTTACATAAATATGGCTATGGGATATATCACATAATTGGCTAAAACATAAGACATATATATGTAAAGAATATTTTAGACGTGGGTTTGTAGCAATAAGTATTGTGTCAATACTCCATTTGCAGAAGATTTTCAAAGAACCTAATGGGCCGGGTGCGGTGGCTCACGCCTGTAATCCCAGCACTTTGTGAGGCTGAAGCGGGCTGATCACGAGGTCAGGAGACTGAGACCATCCTGGCTAACACGGTGAAACCCGGTCTCTACTAAAAATACAAAAAAATTAGCCGGGCGTGGCGGCGGGCACCTGTAGGCCCAGCTACTCGGGAGGCTGAGGCAGGAGAATGGCATGAACCCGGGAGGCGGAGCTTGCAGTGAGCTTAAATCGCGCCACTGTACTCCAGCTTGGGCGACAGAGCGAGACTCCGTCTCAAAAAAAAAAAAAAAAAAAAAAAAAAAAAAAAAAAAAAAAACCTAATGGACTCAAGGGAAGATTTTAATTTTTCACTGTTTGTCAATATGAAGAGAATGGTGTGTATAGCCTCTTCACATCCTAAATAATTTAGATGAATATTCTGACCTTCAATGAGGGTCTCTCATCACACTTCCATTTGCATATTTTAGAAAATTTTATTTGCATTTTGGTTTCTTTTCATTCAGTTGTTCCCTAGATTGAAAAGAGATACTTACAACAATCTATAACAGAATCTCATGACTTGATAATCCAAGTCACTCTCAGAGGACTCAAATCTATCTATCTATCTATCTATCTATCTATCTATCTATCTATCTATCTATCATCTATCTATCATCTATCTATCTAGTCTTCAAACCTAGGAGTTTTCCACTTTTAATCCAGCCATTTTAATTGAGTCAGAGAAATTTTGAGGATTGCATTGCATAATCCTGGTTAGGATTCCCCTGGTTAAGATGTCACGGAAGAGTGGTCTCAAAGTCCCAAGCTGTTTAATATTTAAAGAGCCTGATAGGAGGGGTTCTTTTTACCCTGAAATAACAATTTCTCAAAAGAAGACATAGAATAACAAATAGGTATATATTTTAAATGCTTGACATCACCAATTATCAGGAAAATGCACATCAAAACCACGAAGATACATCATCTCACCTCAATTAAAAAGGTTATTTTTAAAAAGTCAGGCAGTAATGCATGCTGGCAAGGATGTGGAGAAAGGCGAGCACACTTTCACTGTTAGTGCGAATGTAAATTAGTACAATCACTATGAAAAAACAATACGGAGACTCCTCAGAAAACTAAAAATAGAACTACCATATGATCCAGAAATCCTACTTCTGGAGATATAGTCAAAAAAAGAAATCAGTGTATCAATGAGATATCTGCACCTCCATGTTTATTACAGCACTATCCACAATAGCGAATACATGGAATCAACCTAAGTGTCCTTCAACAGATAAATGGATAAAGAAAATGTGGTATATGCACACAATGAAATATTATTCAGCCATAAAAAAATGAATTCCTGTCATTTGCAGCAGCATGGATGGAATGGAGGACATTATGTTAAGTGAAATAAGCCAGACACAGAAAGACAAATATTGCATGTTCTCACTTACATGTGGAATCTAAAATAATTGAGTTCATGAAGGTAACAAATAGAATGGTGGTGTTCAGAGCCTGGAAAGGGTAGTGGAGAGGGGCAATAAAGAAGGGTTAGTTAATGGGTGGAAAAAAATGCAATTAGAGAGAAGGAATAAGATTTAATGTTCAATAACAAAATAGGGCAACTACAGCTAACAATAATTTATTGTATATTTCAAAATAACTGGAAGAGAAGATCTGGGATGTTCCCAACACAAAGAAATGATAAATGTTTGAGGTGATGGATATACCAAATATCCAGATTTATTCATTACACATACATGTATGAATAGATCACATGTACTTCATAAATATGTACAACTATTATGTATCCATAAAAATGAAAATAAAATAAATTAATAGCGTAGATGCCTTATTATTGCTCCTGTAGATCTAAATGTCCTAAGGATAGATCAGGGAAAAAAAAATGTCACTAGGAAAGAGCTGTAAATCATGCTGGGGTAGTCACTGCAAGGTGTATAGGAAAACACTCATCTTTTTCTCAGTTGTAGCTGTGGTCTTAGAGAAAACACTTGAAATTTAAGCGTCCAAAATAATGTGAAATGTAAATTAGAGATAATCCCAGTAAACATAGAAAAATGTTTTGAGAGTTCACTGTATCTTAGTGGAATGGCAACAACAAAAATAATGTCATATTAGCTAAGATGAGACTGATCTACCTCAGACAGAATCCTAGTGGCAGTGGGATTACATATTTGTTTTGGTGCTGCAACTTTGGATTGTCCCTTAATCCAGCTTCACAGAGTCTGTAATGGGGATGACAGCAACATATCATAAATAAAGTGTAGAAGCAATAACTGGTAATTCCAAACATTCTGGGAAACACCTTGCTAAAGTCCCATTGCAATGTCACATAGGAGGCAATAACAGAGCCACCACAACGTGAGGCACAGCAAAGAGAAAAGACATTCACATTAATTTGGAAGCAAACATCTGGGCATGATTTCTTATCATGTTACTTATCATGTTTCTCTACTTGACAGAAAAATGAAATTCATATTGCCCGTAATTTTATAAGAATTAAATGAGTTAATTCATGATATTCCTTTATAAGACTTTTGCAAGAGCGTTGGAGACAAGGGAAGAAAATATGTGTGATACCCTGAAGAAAAAGATTTGTATAGAAAATGACATGACTTACCTGCTCATCCTGCTGACTCTTGGTCAAGAGCAGCAAACCCTTTCTATACCTGGAACGTTAAAACATCATTGATCCTGCTCTCTGAGAATCGCATCATCAAACAGCAGGGAAATATATTTAATGGTTAGAAAGCAGCTAAATCTTACTCTAAGATAGATGAAAAGAACTTCTTAGATTCAAATTGAGTGGCTCTACCTATGCATTAAAATAATGATTTACCATTGTTAAATGAAATGGCTGACAAAGAAAGGAAGAAATTTGTTTTTTCTCTAAGGTTTCTTTTATCCAGGTGCTAGTGGATACCATAACCAATTAGATCTCATTTTCTATTTATATGAAGCAAATAGAGTTAAAAACAATGTTGTTTAGGGATGTTTTATATGGCAAAAGAAAGAATGAGAGACAAAGAAAAGATGAAGAATTATAATGTATATTAATAAAAATGAAAATACATAAAATATTCATAATTATTTTAAAATAATTCAAAAATACAAGAATCTTTCATGAAAATAACTAATAACAGATCTGAAACTTCACTTATCACTTACTTCAAAAAGCCTTCAATGGAAACTCCTTATAAATTAAATTAATTTTTAATATTCCTTTTGTATTTTTGTAGAGATAGTATTGTACACATTTGCTTTTTTTCTTCCAAAACGTGAACTTTACAAATGAGAGATGAGGTTACAAAACTCACGAACTAATGTCTACACGTATTCGTCTGTACCCATTTCCTGACTTACAGAGATCTAACATACATACTTATTAACAAAACTTACCCTACTAATTCAGCCTCTCCTGGCATGATCTCATCTGTTATTCTCACAAAAAAGAACCATCCTTTGTTTAGTAAATCCCTTTTCCACTCCCCTAGAGGATTGAAACATTGGTGTCATCAATTACTCCTCTTATTCCAACCCTCGTGAAATAACCACATTCTGTTGATTCTATTCATAACAGTATTTTAATCTACGCTTCCTTCCATTCCCATGGTCACCACCTTGGATCAAACATATTCTCCCATTACGGTGCGTCTTGGTTTAAGAATTCAAACTCTTTGATCCTTAGGTTTGAATCTCTACTCTACCACTTAATAAATTTTGATACTGGGGAAATTCTCTAACCATAATGGGATTTATTTTTCTAATATTTGGAAAAATACAGCAATTATTATCTACAAAACAGGGATAATAGAGCATATTATATATATACAATAATTTATACTTATATTCTAGGTTGGCTAATAAACATAAAGTACATATTATTTATTGTTATATCCAAATTTAACTTTCTGCCGCCATTCTTTTTTGAAACCATGCTATCAACTTGATCTTTTGAAACTACCCGATAACTCAAATTTGCCTTTATTCTAATGTGACACATAAATAAAATCACAATTCCTTAGTTTAGCTTTTAAAGACTTCTGTATATCCCAAATTTATAGCTTTATACTTTGTCATGTATTTGTTTAATATTTGTTGATCAATAACTATATAAAGTTTTGGGTCAGATTTGCAGAGGACCCAAAAAACCTTCCATTGCTTCTCTTCAATTTTTTTATATTCCATCTAAATCCTTTGCTGGCTCAGAATTTCTTGCTTTTACATCCTCCTTAAATCCTATGGACCTATTAAAATCCAAACAAATACAATGACCATCACTCTCACAACATGTTATCTGGGGAAAATATTTTTTGCATCCTGCACACTCTTACAAATATCACAGATCTCTATACTATTGTTAAGCACAAATCAGTTTACCCTATAAGACTGCAGGGTCTAGATTTAGGGCCCATGAATTTCTGTCATATTGCCTTTGAAGAGTCCATGTTTACTTCCTTCTTGGCATTTATATAGTTCTGCAATGTTCTTATTAATTGTTTTTTTTCTCTTTCCCTCACTAGAATGTAAGTTTTATAAAGATAATAAACTTGACTATCATATTCCCCAGCATTTTACTCATGCTAAACATAAATCCTCACCCATCCTCCTGCCAAAATAGTTGCTAACATATAGTTATCAAACTAATTGAAGACCTATACTTTATTTTTTACTAGATAAATAAATAACTTTTGGCTAAGAAACTTTTGGCACTCCCAAAGCCATACATCAAGAATGTCTGTCTTGTTTTTCACCACTCCCACTCCCACTACTGGTCCCATCCATAGTTAGATAACATAAATTCCTTGAGAAAGTCTCAAGGGTTTGACAATTTTTATTATATTTTCACTTACCTTTTTGTACTTTTTATTTAAAATAGTTTTAAAATAGGCCAAGGTGGGAGGATTGCATGAAACCAGGAGTTTGAGGTTACAGTGAGCTGTGATGACACTGTTGTGCTCCAGCCTGAGCAACAGAGCAAGACCCTGTCTCAAAAAAAAAAAAAAAGTTATAGATTTACAGAAGACTTGCAATGATAGCAAAGAACTCCTATATACCTTACACTCATCTTCCTCTAACCATAATCATGGTATATTAATCAATACTGAGAATTTAATAGTAATACAATCCTATTATTAACTAAACTACTTATTCCACCAAGTTTTCCACTAATGTCTTGTTTTTACTCCAAGACACAGTTTATACCACATTGCATTTAGTAATAATGTCTCCTTAGTGTCCTTCAAATCTTTGGTAGTTGCCTGATCCTTTCTGGTTTGTCATGCCCTTGGCACTGTTGAAGAATATTGGTCATATATTTTGTAGAACATCTACCAATTAGGGTTTTTCTAATTTTTTTCTCATTAAAAATTTAGATTCGACTGGGGTTATAGATTTTTGGGAAAGATACACAAAAAGAGAAAGATTTACTGTTAAGTGGAATCAAATAACCTGTACCCCCACTGAAAGCATTCCAAAGAGGCAGAATATACTGCTTGGCCAAAACAATGAAGCAGTCACCAAACCTGGCAACTGAATGACAGTTTCAATGCAGATGGCAGAAGGAAAAACTTGGCAACTCTGGTGTAGGTTTAACTCAGAAAACAAGGGCAAGATATGAAGAGACAATATAACAATGGTGTTAAGTTTTAAAAATCCATTAGTTCTATAAAGAAATAATTTTACAACAGACCAAGTTTCAAAGCATTGTAAAACTTCATTTCATTAATATTTAAATTGATTTTCCACTAATGTCTTTCCTCAAATATTTAATTCTAGAATATTACTAGAAAATAAATTAAGTTTTAAAATATGTTTTTAGTTCACATTATTTTGGTCACTTGTAAAACATTTTCATAATTTTCTGAGTTGCAAGCGTTCATGACAAACTAAGTTAATACGCCCTGCAGCTGCTAATACTTTTTCTTGATTTGTTTACTTTCACTGCATGTCAAATTTGGGAAATACAGACAACACTAATTCAGTGTTGAATTAGACAACAATAATACAGACAACACTCAGCTCATATTTCAAAGTAGTTCAAATGAATTCAGAATTAGCTTGAAATATGTAGTGATAAATGTAATTGAATATTACATCCTATGGCTTCAAAATTAAAGACATGTTTCTAAGGCTAATTTTCCATGTTGTTTTAAATAATAAATTATTATTTTTACTTCCAGAAAAGATAGTTTCAAATGATACTCAAGAAATATTTTGTTTCTGATTTATCTAAAATGTTTTAAATTATCAAATCAATTTAAATACTGATCATCACAAATTTATTTCTGTCTGTAATATGCAAATATTCATTTTTCTGTTCTAACCATAATTTTGTCTAGCGAAAAGTTATTGAACTTCAAATTGTAATGTAATCAATTTTACCACTCCACAAATTGTCAAATTAAGGTGCTTGCTCTTTGAGTGTTCTCCATTTCAATAAATTAAATTCCAGTTCCAGTATATAATTTTCTGTAAATATATAACACATATATAATTTTAATTCATTATTTAATAATAAATATTTAAAAACTCAGATTTACAGTTGCAATATAACAATTCTGACTTTGTGGCTAGGAAACCTCACCTACAAAACACGTATAATATCACCTCTTCAACTTCAAATCATGTTTTCTACAGCCTTTGCTGTCTTAACTTAGCATTTTTGTAGCAATTACAAAAAATAAAAGATAAAATCAAGATTAGAATCTTTGAGTGAGTTCCTTTACACACAAACAATTTTTTAACTCCTGCTATTTTTACATATGCTATTTTAAAATTTGAAAACATTTATTTGGTTTTTATTAGAGTTTTGTTGACACTGAACTTACCTCTAGCTACACAGTTTTACTTTAACTGAGCAATATAAATATATTATAACCAAATTATATGTGCAACATTATATTATGTAATAATTTAAATAATTTTTAGGTAATTATTATCGAATTCTTATACATATATGTATAAATATGCATATGAGTCAGATATTAGAATTAAATACTTTTTTATTCTTTTCTACATGACAATTTTAATTTTCCTCCTCAGGAGCTAATAGATGTTGTAATGAACACCTCTTAATAATAAATAATTTAGTCTGGTTGCAGTGGGTCACGGCTGTAATTCCAGCAGTTTGGGAGGCCGAGGCGGGAGGATCATGAGGTCAGGAGATCAAGACCATCCTGGCTAACATGATGAAACCCTGTCTCTACTAAAAATACAAAAAATTAGCCGGGCGTGGTGGCGGGCGCCTGTAGTCCCAGCTACTCCGGAGGCTGAGGCAGGAGAATGGCGTGAACCCAGGAGGCGGAGCTTGCAGTGAGCTGAGATTGCGCCACTGCACTCCAGCCTGGGCGACAGAGCCAGACTCCGTCTCAAAAAAAAAAAAAAAAAAAATACAAAAATTAGCTGGGCATGGTGGTGGGCGTCTGTAATCCCAGCTACTAGGGAGGCTGAGGCAAGAGAATCGCTTGAACCCGGGAGGCAGAGGTTGCAGTGAGCAGAGATCTCGCCACTGCACTCCAGCCTGGGTGACAGAGAGAGACTCCATATCAAAAAAATATAAATAAATAAATAAATAAATAAATAATGACAAATATGTTAGTAATACAAAGGAATTATTTTATACTATATTTTTAATCCAATGGCCCTCCTTGCCTAGAGAGTCAGCAACTTTTAGAACCAGTTAAACAGCACACAGGTGAAAGTAAGCACAGAGAATAACTTCTAGACTTAGTAACTATTTTTTGAGATTAAGAAAAAAATCTGTGACTCATGAATGGAATATTTTTGGCTGTTGTTTTACTTAAAATTGTGTTAGCCATAAACAACAGAAAATCAGTTTAAGGAGCTCTCAGTAATAAATGTTATGTTATTTCACAAAACAATAATTAGAGAGTGTTTAATTCAGGGTGAACTGATAAGGCAGTTCTCATAATGTGGATCTGAAATATTTTCCTGATAATACTCAGATATTATTTGCCTATTTCTCTCATGAGTGTACAGTGACATTTTCTAGGAGTTACATTATGTGTGATATCACAACTGGACTGAATGCAAAAAATGATATAAGAATCCACCCTCTGCTATTAAGCCAAATATTAAAGAGATTAGAACACAATGTAAAGTTATGCTTCCTCTCACACAGTTATCTTTATTTTGTTTTGTTTTATTTTATTTTATTTTATTTTATGTTATTTTATTTTATTTTTGAGATGGAGTCTCGTTCTATCACTCAGGCTGGAGTACAGTGGCATGATCTAGGCTCACTGCAACCTCCACCTCCTGAGTTCAAGCGATTCACCTGCTTCAACCTCACGAGTAGCTGGAACTATTAGGCACGTGCCACTATGCACAGCTTTTTTTTTTTTTTTTTTTTTTTTTTACTAGAGATGCGGTTTTACCATGTTGGCAGGATGGTCTCGAACTCCTGACCTCAGTGATCCACCCTCCTCGGCCTCCCAAAGCGCTGGGATTACAGGTATGAGCCACCCTGCCTGGCCACAATTATCTTATTTTGAAAAAATATAGTTATCACTCATAAAAAAACATGTTATTCATGATAGCACGTAATAAATATATTGACATCAAATGAATTAATATACAGATGTTTTATTTTCTTTTTTAAAAAATTCTAATACAGCAAATATTGACAGATATAATCCACATAAACAGAAGCTCTTTGGAATCCTCAGTAATTTTTAAGACTGTAAAGAATTCCTGAGTCTCCAGAACTTGAGAGCCGCTGGTTGAATGATATATATCATGGGGATCCAGGTGCTTTTAATCTCCTACTTCTGTCATTATCACAGATGTTAATAATTTCTCTCCTCCACCCTTCTCTACAGTTAGATGACTGCTGCAGTAATTCTAGGTATCACATGCAGTTATGTGACACAGCAAAGAAGACAGGCAATTACTCCCAAGTGCTTCCTTTTATAAGGAAGACAAACCTTATTCATGACTCCCACAGAATTTATTTCATATCCCACTGGCTGGAAAAAAAATACATGTCTCTGTTAAAACAGTCATTCTAAGAAGAATGACATCACTCTGCCTAGCTAAGACCAGTTGTGACCCAACCTTGAGGAGAGAGGGAGAGCCACTTGCTAGATTCTTTGGCCAAGCAGAGGGTAAACATTCAAAATAGAAAGGACCTCTGAACACAGGAAAGAATCATAGCTTGAGAAAGGATTTTGATATAGTCACTGTGTCATTTGCATCTGCTGTGCTGGATTTACTTTCAAAAATTTAGGCAAGTATTAGATACTGTAACCATCTCACGTGTGGCACTGGTCATAGTCTTTTGCCATTTAATCATATTCAGAGATTACTGGGGTTTAAAGTTGAAAACGTTTTAAAAATTAGTATTTGAATATTAATTAAAGTAATAAATATAACAGGCTAAATGATTTTTTTAAAGTAACTTGAGACAATAGTTTGGTGGTAAGCACATTAATACAAAGAAGTGAAGATTTAAAATAAAGGAACGCCATAGGTCTCAAAGAACATTCAGTGTATTTATTAGGGATTATTATATGCTTCCTTCAAAAATGCATATATTTTTAAGCATATTAAAAATAAATTATACATTTGAAAGTGTGTACAGAGAGGACACTACAAATAGCACCAATTTTATGCCTATATATAGTTGTTAATTTATTATCTTGTACTTGGGTTCATTCTGGACCTTCTAATAGCAATGGACTGTGATGAGATGTTTTGGCTACTTAACCTAGGACTATGCTAAATTTCTGTGACTGTCTTCATGTAAAGTTTCTGATATTCATTTTCTAACTTATAAAATAATTAACTTAAGGAAAAGAAATGACAGCAGAGATAACTCAGATGCTAAACACTGCTTCGGTAGATGTACTCTTAATTGTTTGCAAGAATTATACTCACTTAAATTGGTTGGCCTTGTGATTCACTTTTTTTTCAGAGATTTGAAGACTATGTATGCTAAAGAAATGATATTTTAGACATCTATTACAAACTGACATGAATGACAAGTGTGTGCATATTTAATCACTTTGTCCATTTTAGGTGTGGGCACACTTTTGCCTGGTAAGTATTTTTAAATATAAATATTTGATATTGCTCTGAAAAGGTTATGGTCTCAATTTTAGTTTTAGAATAAAGATTCCAAATTCATCTATATTGCTGTTATAACATCCTCAAAATGTTTGCAAAATTTAAATTAAATTATTTGGAAATGAATTAGTATCATTTCAGACACATTTGCATATGTACTTGTCATATAATTTTTTAGGGGGAAGCTTGATTTTTCATCTTTCAAGTGAATTATACACAATGTTAAGGGTTTTTTATTGGTAGCTATTATATATTTTCTTTTGTAAATCATATGCATGTAACACTGAGGCATTACAATATATAATGATAAATATAAAGCATTTATTTTTATCTTCAAATTAAATACCAATTTCTACAACTGGAAATATTTTAGAGTACTTTCAAGCATAAGCATACTTTTGTTCCAATTTTTAGACAAGAACTGACATATAATAACCTCAGACTGATATCTCTATATGTGTGTGAGTTATTTTAGTTGTTTATTTTGTTTTTGTCTTTATTTATTTTGGTTGTGTTGATAAGTTATTTGACCATAAACAAACAACACATTTGATTTAAAATGAAAATCTGACATCCAATTTGCAACCTTCTGTGAGCTAGTACATTACCAGATAAATCAATTCTATCATTGAATTGAATAGCAATTATAAGAATGTAGTTAAGTCAGCCAATTCAGTTGTATTTGGTGAAGCAATTTATGGTATTGCCCATAAATGTGAAGTTCCAATTTATGTTAAATGATGTCCTCCAGTGTCTCCTGTGGAGAAGTTGCTTTGCTGATGGCAAGTTCATATCACCCGTATCTCTAGGGGAAGTAGTTCAGTATGGTGATGCATTAAAGGAAAATTAAAATTAAATTTCAGTTGTCTTATAATAGCTTTTTATAATTATTTGACAACCTAGTTAACACCACCAACATATTTTCTCTTCTAAAAACCTAACAGGTGTTTGCTGGATTTTCATCTGTTACGAATCAGTACTGATTCCAACTGGACATGTTCCATTCAATAGATGGATATTTTTTATATTTGTAGATATCCTGCACCTGTTCAAAGAGTATCAGCTCCAAACCTGTCTTCTGTTCCAAACCTGTCTGGCTGTTATGTTCTTGACACCTGGCCCATCTGATCCACATCATTGTCTGTATAGAACAGATTTATTATACACATACTGTTGCACCTGTCTCAAATTATCTAAATCTGTGTCTGTCTGGAATATTGTCAGTTATAGAGGGATTGTGGAAAAATAGTTTTACCGATGCTGAATCATATTTTTCCTTTATGACAAAATGATACTTCAATTCTCTAAAAACTTCATCAAAGTAAATTCTAAGTATGTAAGTATATTGCCATTAGAAACAAACTGAAAATTTAGTACTTGAATGTTTTGCTATTTGCCGACTAAAATAGGCAGATTTTAAAGGCCAGAAGATTGAGACTCTGTTCATTACATATGCTGAGAATATGCTGACTTCATTATCCTTAGTAAATGTGACTTTATTATCCTTAGTAAATTAGGGAAGGTAGTTACCACTTGCGGGGTGCGGGAAGGGGTGGGAAGAAAGTATGTATTTTCATGGTCCATGGCAATTTAAGTTAGCTAATATTAATTTATCTGAAAAGGAAAGAATTGAGGAAATGTGCAGAATCAAAAGAAGAAAAACTAGGAGAGGGAGTTCCTAGTTCTACCTGAAAATTGCATTTGTGACAGGGTATGGTGGCTCACGCCTCTAATCCCAGCACGCTGGGAGGCCGAGTCGGGCCTATCACCAGAGGTCACGAGTTAGAGACTAGCCAGGCCAACATGATGAAACCCTGTCTGTACTGAAAGTACAAAATTAGCTGGCCGAGGTGGCTCACTCCTGTTATCCCAGCTACTCGGGAGGCTGAGGCACAAGAATTGCTGTGAACACGAAAGGCTGAGGTTGCGGTGAAGTGAGATCTCACCATTGCACTCCAGCGTGGGCAACAAAGTGAGACTCCATCTCAAAAAAAAAAAAAAAAAAGCATCATTTTTTTTCTTTAATGAGAATCTAAAAATTTTTAATAATTGTCTATCTCATCACATTGTTGGGGTGACTCCTTATTTTGCTATAAAAATTAGGGGAATTGGAAATACATTTTAGGTCCATGTATTTTTAGTTTTCCTGTAAGTCAAAAGATAATTCTGGTTTATAATAATATCACACACACACAAAAGTGATTTTAAAAGACCCAAATTGTATTCTTACAAATTAGACTAGTTTTTTTTTAAAAATAGGTATTTTATCATGCAATCCAGACGTTCAGTTCCAAGAAGATAACAACCATGGCATAATTTTAAGTCTTCCAAATTTCTTCTTGATAACTAGACAAAGCAAGTAGGTGAAACAAAAAATACAGAAATGAAAGCTAAATTAGAATTAACACAGAGCAAATATAGACTTCATAAAGCCCTGTAAGAAAAATAGAGACTAGAATAGAAAAATATTGAAAAGTTCAAGATATAGAGAAAAGCATGAAAATACTTCAAGAGAAAATGGTATAAGCAGAAGATAAAGTTATTCAGCACATGTTTAATTTGAGCTCCCACAAAAGTACTCCATCTTCCCCCCAAAATCAAAAAATAAATTAAAAAATATATAGACCTATGTCAAGAGAATCTTATTTCAGAAATATTCTCAATGATAGAGCATACTATTTACGTGGAAAAACTGAATAAGAATTATTGACACTGAGAACTATCATAGAAACACTATTAGACTTCACAAAGAAAAAGATTTCTGAGAACCTAGGCATGAATACCAATTTTCTTATATTAAAAAAAAATCAGGCTGTCATCAAAACTCTGAAGAGTAACATTGCATACCAAACATATTGGTTACAAACAGAAAGAAAATATGAATCAAGTATTTTTCTCTATCCAACTAAAAGAAATTTTAGTACATAAAATAAAGACTAAAAGCATCTAAAACAAAACAAAACAACAACAAAATCCTCTTGTATTAATGTATTCAGGCAGTGTTCCTAAGAAACAAAGAAAGAACTTCAAACAAACAAGATATTGAAGATTTTGCAACAGGTCATTTGTGCACATTGAATATATATAAATACAAAATTAAGATTAAAAATAGAGATAACTGCAATAGGATATTATGTAAATACAAATGATCTGACAGTGTAAGAGTATAGAACTGACAGATATTTGATAAAAAAGGCAGGGTGTATGTCAGATAGATGCAAAAAAAATTCATTTCATGCCAAAAAGTTAAATAGTTCAATTATACTTACCACACTAAACAGAACAAAGAAAATACCCTAATTAAAATAATATTAGTGATAATATTTTAATAGAGTGAGAGAAGGTAAATAGAGTAAAAGGTTGTTTGCTAATCATATTTATTCTTATTTTAAGCAGCCAAGAAATCTTACTAAATTCCAAAAACATACCAAAACAAAATAAAAATGATAAAGAAATAAATCTCATAGTAATTTTTTGCATATGTAGTGGAATTAAACATTATGACAAAATTGAGATCAAATATCTATCTTATCTATATAAATACGTCAAATTCTCCCTTTAAAATACAAATTTTTAATATTTGTTAACAATGTAAAATTCAGCAAAAATAAAAAGATAAAAAAATCAAACTAAATTATTTTGGGTGTTTAAAAATAAAAAAAAAAGCATGGCTGAGCACAGTGTTTCATGCCTATAATACGCATACCTTGGGGTGCTGAGGCAGGATTGCTTGAGGCCAGGAGGTCTAGACTACCCTGGGCAACATAGTGAGACCTACATCTATTTTTTAAAATGAAAAACAGTAAATAAGTAAATTTTAGAGAAACATTGGGAATGATAAACTTGACAAATGCAAATAAAAGAAAAATAAGCCATGATCTTCATATCTAAAAAAACAGAATTTATGTCAAAAATAAGAGAAAAAGAGCTACTTCATGCTCTCTAAAAGTCCCATAAAAATATAAGAATTATTATCTGTGCGTAATAACCTGCAGAACTTTGCAAATCAGAAATTATAGCAGATAAAATAATTGACAAAATCATCCTAAAAAGGGAAACTATAATAATCTTATATGACAAACAAATGTTAATGTCCCTAATATAGAAAGAGCTCCTACAAAATAAAAAAAGATATATACCAACGATATGATAGGTAAAAATATATAAATTCAATATATAGGAAAAGAAATGCAAACATCCCTGAACATATAAAGAGGTGCTTAATCTCACTCTTAAGGAGATACGTAACACTACAATAAGACTATTTGTCATCTATCATATTACAAAAAACCAAAAACTTAAGTAGAAAATAGTTTTTAAATGTTTACAGAAATGGCATACTATTGGCAGTAATATAAAATTGTGCAAATTTTTTGAAGGCAAATTCGACACTATTTAGCAAATCACATATCTACTTACTCCTTGACTTGTTTATAGGAATCTAAACATATTCAGGCAAAACTACTAACTGAAATGCACAAAATTTCTTCATTATTAGTGTCATTATTAGTAATAGCATATATTAGAAATAATTCAAATATTCATTAAGGAATTGATTGAAATAACAATAACACATTTATAAATGAGTTACTATACACACATGAAAGGATATTGAAAATATATCTATGTAGTGATATGGAGTGTTTTCCAAAACATATTGTCAAGTGAGAACATCTCTCTTGCTACACATGGATAGATAGTTACAGATGACTGAGATAGACAAATGACAGCAGAAGTTACTTTTTTGTCATAGAAGGCATTTATCTAATGCTTCCAACTTCCAGGAAATAGCCCGAAGGTTAAATTACAATGAACTATTGTCAATTTCAGATCTCCACACAGTAGTAGCTACCCATTCCCCACTTCCAGCCCTGTGGCAGGTAGCTCTACACATGTTTCTGGAGCACACAGCCAGAGTGGGCAAAAAGGGCTCTAAATGTCAAACATTCAGGGTTTGCGTTCTGATTACTGATTGTTGCTTCTAATCACAGAGGTACAAAGAGGTGAGCAGCCATTGTTGCTGTACCTGTCCCATTGTTACAAGCTTCCTTCTTCTCCAGCTGAAGTGACTTCCAGAAGATTTAAAGGGATTGTATTCTTTTTTCCCTACTCTTCAATTTTCTTTCTTTCTCATTTTGAGAGCCAGACATTAAAAGCTAGAATATGGGCCGGGCGCAGTGGCTCCCACCTGTAATCCCAGCACTTTGGGAGGCCGAGGCGGGTGGATCACGAGGTCAGGAGGTCAAGACCATCCTGGCTAACACGGTGAAACCCCATCTCTACTAAAAATATAAAAATTAGCCTGGCGTGGTGGCGGGTGCCTGTAATCTCAGGTACTCGGGAGGCTGAGGCAGGAGAATCGCTTACACCTGGGAGGCGGAGGTTGCAGTGAGCCGAGGTCGCGCCATTGCACTCCAGCCTGGGCATCAAAGTGAGACTCCACCAAAAAAAAAAAAAAAAAAAAAAAAGCTAGACTATGAAACAGTAAGTTTATATATAGGGAAAATTAGAAATGACCACACATGGCCAGGGAAACACAAGGCTCAAAAGAACTGGGAAGACCTTAAGTTTACACTTCAAGCTGATGCTTGGCACAGGCACAGCTCACAACAATCAAAAAACAAAAACAATAAACAAAAGTCATAACCAAAAAAACCCCAAAGCCTACCCTGGGTAATGGAAGAATCTGATTTTCAGAATTACAAATGATCAGATTTATGTTTCTAATCTTCAACAAAATAAATAATAAGACTGACAAAGAAGAAGAAATGTACTGCCCATTCAAAAGAAAAATAAATAAATAAACTGACAAGAACTGCTCATGAAAAGGACCTGCTGGCATATCTATTAGGCAAATATTTTAAAGCAGTCTTTTAAAAGATGCTCAAAGTACTAAAGAAACATGTTTAGAAAGTTAAGAAAATAATATATGAACGAAACAGACATAATAATAAAGAGGAAAAAACCTAAAAGAAAGGAAATTTTGCATCTGAAAAGTACAGTAACTACAAGGAAAAATTAGAGAAATTCAAAGGCAAATTTGAGAAAGCAAAATACAGAACTTTATGATAGGTCAGTGGAAATTATTGAGCCTGAGGAGCAGAAAGAAGAAAACAATTTGAAGAAAATCAAACAGATCCTAAAGAACCTATGGGACACCATCAAGCTGACTAACATATGGATTGTGGAATTGCTAGGAGGAGAAGATAGAAAAAAGAAAGGCACAGAGAGACTATCTGAAAATGTAAACACTGAAAACTTCCCAGATTTGATGAAAGACATTAATAAAAACATCCAAGAGACGCAACATATGCCAACTAACATGAACTCAAAGAGACACACACCGAGTCACATTATAATCAAACTTCTGAAAGACAGAGACATTCTTGAAGGCAGCAAGAGAGAAGTGACATGTCACATACAAGAAATCCTTTAAAATATTATAAGCATATTTTTTTATCAGAAACTTTGGAGGCCAGAAGGTAGTGGGCCAACATGTTCGAAGCGCAAATAATAAAACCATCAATCAAGAATATCCTACGTTCAACAAAATCATCATTTGAAAGTAAGGTAGAGATTACGACTTTCTCAGATAAACAAAAGCTGAAGCAGTTCATTACTACTAGACCTGTCTTGAAAGAAATACTCAAGCGGGTTTTACAGAATGAAATGAAAGGAGAAAAAGGACAGTGGTATAGCCAACAAGTAATCTCTGTCTTGGAAATATAAAAGCACTTATAGCACTACATAAAGAACAGTAATTAATCGCAGTACGCAAAGAACAGTAATGATTAAATGAGACAACTCAAAGCACTTACAGCATGCCATAAAGTACTTTACTATTACATCATGACAATCTTTTTTGTTTGTTTTTGTTTTTGAGAGGGAGCTTTGCTCTTGTTGCCCAGGCTGGAGTGCAATGGCACGATCTTGGCTCATTGCAACTTCTGCCTCCCAGGTTCAAGCGATTACCCTGCCTCAGCCTCCCGAGTAGCTGGGATTATAGGGGCCCACCACCATGCATGGCTAATTTTTGTATTTTTAGTAGAGACGGGATTTCACCATGGTGGCCAGGCTGGTCTCAAACTCCTGACCTCATGATCTTCCCGCCTCGGCCTCCCAAAGTGCTGGGATTACAGGCGTGAGCCACTGCGCCTGGCCCATGACAATCTCTTTTACCTCTCTATTTAACTATTTACCATTTCATATTGTTGGCATCATGACAATTTTCATAATTAGATTTAATTACCTAATAATATATTGTAAGAATATCTACAGATTTATAAATATATATAAGAATATTACTTAAAGAGACTTTACTTTTTAGAAGAGTTTTAGGTTCATAAGAACATAATTTTGTGGCTCTATAAAAGTCATGTGTAAAAAAATTTTATCTATTTATATAATTCAGACCCTTAAAGTAGCAAATTACAGCTCATTACTTTTTTCTCCATCATAAACAATCATATAATAAATATTCTAAAACAAGTATTTCTGTGATTTTCCCTTTTTTTCATAGAATACATACATATGGTATGCCTTGGTCAAAAGTTTTGGCATTAAATTTGTTTTGAATTTTTTGTCAAATATTCTTTCATAAATCAATCTATACTTACACTTATAGTATCATCCTTTTTTATCCCTCTAAATTGGTTGCTGAAAATTGGTAAGTTGGATATGCTTTTGTATGTTTATGGGTCACTGGTATTTCTTTTTGGTAGCTTTCTTTTGGGGTGCTTCATGCATTCATTTTAACTGTGAAAGATATTTAACATATAAATACAATTATACTGAAAGTTTAGATCTTGTACTATTTGTTAACTATAAGTCATTGATCATCATTTTGAAGATTTTTCATAAAGTTGAAGAGAGACAAATTAATATTCATTTGTACATATTTAATCATCATTTAGTGCATAGAGTTACTTTTAACATATATGATAAAATTTTTAATGTAATGATTCTACTTAATAAGCATTTATTTTTAAATATCTAAATATATATTTCCAGCTTTGTAGAAAGAAAAGTAGTCACAATTTTACAAGAATTCAGATTCAGTCAACACTGGGAGAATGCTTGTCTTCGACTTCACTGGGAACTTTAATAAAACACACTAGAAATCAGAAATGGCATGTTTATAAAGCTGATACTCTTACATTTCTACAAAGGAAGTGGAGTTTTGTGTGCTTTTTTTTTTTTTTTCAACGGAGTCTTGCTCTGTTGCCAGGCTGGAGTGCAGTGGCTCGATCTCGGCTCACTGCAGTCTCCAACAATTCTCCTGCGTCAGCCTCCTGAGTATCTGGGACTACAGGTGCACGCCACAATGCCCAGCTAATTTTTGTATTTTTAGTAGAAGCAGGGTTTCACCATGTTGGTCAGGATGCTTTCGATCTCTTGACTTCGTGAACCGCCTGCCTCCAGTGAAAATATTCGTGACTCTAGAGGAGAAAAAGTTCGGTGGTATAGCCAAGAAACAATTTCCGTCTTGTAAATATAAATAAATATAATGAATATTTCAAAGAATCGACAAGCAAGACAGAAATGAAATCCCAGTTTGTACAAATTAAAATGTTGATGCCTGAAGTGATACAACTAGAGACATCACCACATTACTATTTGAAAAAAAAAAGTATTTTTTTCAAAGCAAAAATTATTCAGCAGAAATTTAATTTCAAGAAATACTTTAAATAACCCTCTGAGAAAAACAAGAGTTTGATTACTTAAGTCATGCCAATAATTAGTTTAATTAATCATCCCAATTTATTTGGTTAAACCTGAATTGTTCTTTTCTTTGAATTTTATTTTAAATTATACCTTAAGATTGACTGTCAAACTCATTTTATGGACTGATCTAAAAATATGTATTTAATATAAAATTAGTGTATCTCTTCTACATTTTTAGTGAATACATTTGTTTTCAATTTAAAAAACTATAATCACTTTTTCTTATGCTATTTTTGCTTTTATAAATTATCACATCTTCTTCCAATAAGTCTCACAATTGGCATAGTCATTTGTTAACTTCTGGAAATTAGTGAGTCTTGGAAATTAAAGCATATGATATAAGTGAAACAGATGAGTCAATAAAATCCTGTCAAAACCATCGGGCTTATTGATTATCTCTCTAGATAAGAAAGGTGGATTAATTCCTACCTACATGTGCCTTCACTTGTCTACTGGGGTTCCATGGTGCACTAGTCCATGGACTAGTAAGTGTCATACAATAAACTTCTTCACCTTTATGAAAATGTTCTAAATTTTTATTTTCCAGTGTGGTAGTCTCTAGACAGATGGGACTATTGAGTGTTAGGAACATAGTTAGAGAGGCTGGGTGCAGTGACAAATGCCTATATTCCCAGCATTCTGGGAGACCAAGGTGGGAGGACTGCTTGAGCCCAGGAGTTCGAGACCAGCCTGGGCATCATAGTGAGACCTCATCTCTACAAAAAAATTTAAAATAATAATAATAATAATAAAAACTAGCCAGGTGTTGTGATGTGTGCCTGTGGTCTCAGCTACTCAGGAGATTGAGGTGGGAGGTTCCTTTGAGCCCAGGAGGTCAAGGATGCATTCACTGAGTGGAGGCACCACTGCAATCCAGCCTGGGCAACAGAGAGAAAGAGAGACCCTCTCTCAAACAAAGAGGAAAAAAAAAAAAAAAAAAAGAAAATGTGGCTAGTAAGACTGATCATTATATATATATATATATATATATATATATATAAATTTCAGAGGTACATGTGCAGGCAGGTTTGTTACATAGATACACTTGGGCCATCAGGATTTGTTGTGCAGATTATTTCATCACCCATTTATTAAGCCTCGTAGCCATTACTTTTTTTTCCAGATCCTCTCCCTCCTCCCACCCTCTACCCTCTGAAAGTACCCACTGTGTGTTGTTCTCCTCTATGTGTCCATGTGTCCTCATCTTTTAGCTCCCACTTATAAGTGAGACCATGAGTATTTGGTTTTCTTTTCCTGTGTTAGTTTGCTAAGCATAATGGCCTATAGATTCAATCATATTGCTTCAAAGGACATAATCTATCTTTGTTATGGCTGCATATTCTATGGTGTATATGCATGACATTTTCTTTATTCAGTCCACCATTGATGGACATTTAGGGTGATTCCATGTCTTTGTTACTGTAAAAAGTGCTGCAATGAACATATGCATGCATATGTCTTTATAAAAGAATGATTTTTATTCCTTTGGATGTACACCCAGTAATAGGATTGCTGGGTTGAATGATAGTTCTGTTTTTAGGTATCAGAGGAATCACCACACCGTTCTCCACAATAGTTGAAATAATTTACACTTCCACCAACAGTTTATAAGTGTCCTCTTTCTGTGCAACCTCACCAACACATTATTGTTTTACTTTTTAATAAATAAATAAAACACTGACTGGTGTGAGATGGTATCTCATGGTGATTTTGATTTGCATTTCGCTAATGATCAGTGATGTTGAGCATTTTTTAATAGGATTGTTGCCCACATGTATGTCTTTTTATGAAAAGTGTCTGTTCTGTTCATGTCCTTTGCCACTTTTTTTTTTTTTTTTTGAGACACAGTCTTGCTCTGTCACCCAGGGTGGAGTGCAATGGCTCCACCTCGCTCACTGCAACTTTCGCCTCCCAGATTCACACCATTCTCCTGCCTCAGCCTCCTGAGTAGCTGGGACTACAGACGCCCACCACCACACCCGGCTAATTTTTTGTATTTTTAGTGGAGACGGGGTTTCACCGTGTTAGCCAGGATGGTCTCGATCTCCTGATCTCGTGATCCACCCGCCTCGGCCTCCCAAAGTACTGGGATTACAGGTGTAAGCCACTGTGCCTGGCTGTATTGCCTATTTTTTAATGAGATTGTTTGATTTTTTTCTTGCAAATGTGTTTAAGTTCCTTATGGATACTGGATATTAGACTGTTATCAGAGGCTAGTTTACAAAAATTTTCTTCCATTCTGTCAGTTGTCCATCTGTTCATAGTTTCTTTTGCTATGCAGAAGCTCTTTAGTTTAATTAGATCCCATTTGTCAACTTTTGCTTAATGTGTTTAAGTTCCTAATGGATACTGGATATTAGACTGTTATCAGAGGCTAGTTTACAAAAAATTTTTTCCATTCTGTCAGTTGTCCATTTGTTCATAGTTTCTTTTGCTACGCAGAAGCTCTTTAGTTTAATTAGATTGCATTTGTCAATTTTTGCTTTTGTTGTAATTGCTCCTGGAATGTTCATCATGAAATTTTTACTCATTTGTATGTCCAGTATGGTATTGCCTAGGTTGTCATCCAGAGTTTTTATAGTTTTGGGTTTTACATTTAAGTCTTTAATCCATCTTGAGTTAGTTTTTGTCTGTGATATAAAGAAGGGGTCCAGTTTCAATCTTTTGCATATGGCTTGCCAGTTATTCCAGCATCATTTGTTGAATAGGGAATCCTTTTTCCCATTGCTTGTTTTTGTCAGCTTTGTCAAAGAACAGATGGTTTTAGGTGTGTGGCCTTATTTCTGGGCTCTCTGTTCTGTTCCATTAGTCTATATGACTGTTTTTGTACCAGTACCATGCTGTTTTGGTTACTGTAGCTCTACAGTATAGTTTGAAATCAGGTAATCTGATGCCTCCAGCTTTGTTCGTTTTGCCTAGGATCGGCTTGGTTATTCAGCTCATTTTTGTTCCATATGAATTTTAAAATAGGGGTTTTTTTCCAGTTCTGTGAGGAATTTATTGGTTGTTTGATAGGAATAGCATTGAATCTACAAATTGTTTTAAGCAGTTTGGGCATTTTAACAATATTGATTCTTCCTATCATGAGCATAGAATGTTTTTCCATTTGTTTTTTTGTTTTTCCGTTTGATTTTTTGAGCAGTTTTTTAGCTCTCCTTGCAGACATCTTTCATCTCCCTGGTTAGCTATATTCCTGGGTATTTCTTTCTTTCTGTATTAATTGTGAATGGTATTGAATTCCTGATTTGTCTCTTGACTTGGCTGTTGTCAATGTATAGGAATGCTAGTAATTTTTGTGCATTGATTTTGTTGATAAACTAATTTTTAATTTTAATTTTATTTTAATTAATTTAAATTGAAATAGCCTATCTTAGGGTATCATAAAAACTGAGCCTGAGACAATGGTTTGCAAGAAGTTAGTTTGTTTGGTAATGTTATACCAGGGAGTGAGGTTGAAGGAAAAGGAAAATGAGATGAAGAAGAAAAGGTTAATAGATGAATGCATTATCAAGTTGGCCACAGATTATAGCAATTCATGTTCAGTTCTTCAGGACTTCTGAGGAGCTTTGTGACATATATTTCAAAACTGTCTAGTCAGAAAATTAAAGGGACAAGCATTTGTCCTTTGCTCTTATTCCCCATTGATCCAGAAATTCACAGGCATTGACTTCTCCACAGTTTGAAGTTCTGTGTGCGTAAGGGCTAAGTGGGTTTACTGGGCACATCTCTCTCAGGTGCATAAGAAAATTACATAATAAGAAGGAAAGTGATGGATATGGGCCCCAGATGAGGTGCTTTTATGAAGTTGGTGCAAGCCTATGAGGACCTGGTCACCACAGCACTGGACTGACAGGAGCTAAGAGCTAGCCGAAAAGATTCCTATGCAAAATTATAAATGTTTTAAGTAAGCGCATAAAGCAGGAATGGTCTCTGACCTTGTAGAAATTATAATAAAGTGAAGTAGATAAAAAAATAAGGACATAATTAGAAATTTTGATGAGTGTTGTTGAGGGAATAAACAAGGTATACGGATAAAGCACAGTATAAAGAGAGCTAATTCTGCAGAGTGATTAGTGAAAGCCTCTCTTAAAAAGATGCTGTTAAAGCTGAAACATGTTGGATGAGGAGGAAGCCACAGAGAAAAAGCTGTGCAATCAATCAGGAAAAATATGAAGAAAATCACATTTTTAAAATATTCCCTTTTTAGTGTTTTTCCAAAAAGAAATCCTCAACCCACTCAACGAATGGAAAATGAGTCATGATAGCCAACCTATCAACTTAACTAATGGTGTCACCAAAAAGAATGATCCTTTGTAGATTTATACAGTTGTTAAATCTAGACTCATATTCTGCTTTTCAATGGTAGGCAATAACAGGCAACTTCTTTTTCTCTAAATGAAAATATATAAACCTATCACTGAAAAATAAAAAGTAGTTGAAGCCATAATTTTTGCTTTCAACATTGGTAACAGCAAGTGTGTTTAAAATAGTAAATTGTTCACTGGAAAACAACAACAAAACATAAAAGAAGAGAAAAAAAGACATTTTAAAGAAAAACAGTCAATAAATTTACCTGTATATTAGAGAAATCAAACTGGAGGGGTCACTTTTGATCACTGATGCATGAAAATTTGACAGATTTCAAAATAGAATCTGACAGCACTGAAACAACATTACTAAATTTTGGTGACTAAATTAATTTCATTCTCCTTAGGAGTGTAGATTAACTTTATTTTCTAATATCTTAGTGTGGGAAATTTAATGCACTTACTTGAGGAAATTAAAGCAAAGGTAGAAAACAGCATGTTTGAGCCAAGCCGATTAACCGCCACTTGCTAAGTAATAAATCATAGATTTAGACTTTAATTTTTTTAAAATATGTTTTATGGGACCCCAGGTTCTTCCCAGTGAACCTCAAACCCTTAGAATATTTTATTTTGCAGGAAGAGTTGTCTTTAACTGTTTGCATACAATTACTTACTTAACATTCAAATTTCAATCAAATGTATTCTTCCAACTGTAATTTGCACTCTCAGTTTTATTCTACAGTGGTCACCTTTTAGCAAATATAATTACTATGGAACAGTATGGTTATTTATTTATATAATCCTCACAACTTCATTTAGTAGACACCAGTTTTACAGAAGAGTGAATATGAGGCTTAGAGATGTCAAGAAACCTCTCTACCTTGTTTTCTTGTGTCCTTTAGAGACTATAACAGTGTCTGACACGAAACAAGAGCTTAAAAAGAGTTGTTGTCAGTAACTTGCTGACTAACCAACTCACTTTCATGTGTCATTTTGTAAATTTTAAAGAGAAACTCTTGACTTTAGCTCCCTCCCACACTACACCCAAAACAGAATCTATATCTTTACTATTCTTCACCTTCTAATAGTTTAGTCATGCCCTGAATAAACACTGATTTCTTCAAACCAAAAACTTCCAAAGCATTCTTCAATGTTTCCTATTTTTATGCCTTATATCTAATCTATCGTGTCTTCAGTAGTTTCTTCTTCTAAAATATATTTAAAATCTGTTTCTTCTCCAACTCTATTGCCACCACTGTCCAAGCCAACATATTTAATCTCAAACAGCATTAATAATCTTTCATGATCACATTCCTTCAAAGTCCACTCCTGTCAATACTCCAAACATCTACCAGGCTATTCTTTTATAAAACAGTGAAAAGATCTTGAAAATTTCCATAACTTATAATTAAATTTTCACTATAGCCAGCTAATTTTCAGTTGGTATCCAAGAATAATTTCAACTTAATGTAATCATCTTCCAGGTCCTTTCTGCTCACTGCACAGGCAAAATCAATCCACTAAGATCACAGTGTTGTAGTAGAGAAAGAATTTAACTGATGCAAGGCCAGTCCCCAAGGGAAAACTGGAGTTATTACTCAAATCAGTCTTCCCAAAGGCTCCAAAGTTAGGAGTTTTTATGTACACTCTGGAAAGCAGGGGACTAGGGAATGGGTACTGCTACTTGGTTGAAGATGAAATCATGGAGGTGTGGAAAACCATTTGCATCTGCCTCTGGGTGTGGCCACGGGATCAGTTGAGTCCTGAGTCAGGAGTCTGGGTGAGGTCACTCTAAAAAATATCTCACACAAAAAAATCTTAGGTTCTACAGTAGTGATGTTATCCATAAAAGCAATTGGGAAGGTCACAAATCTTGTGACCTCTGGCCACATGGCCCCTGAGCAGTAAGGAACTATAGAAACTGCATGTATCTCATAACGTCTCTTCAGTCTTACAAAGCACTTTCAGCTGCAGGAAGAGGGAGGGAATTAGTTTTTGATAGGGATTATTATTATTGTTGTTTCAAAGTTAAACTATAAACTAAATTTCTCCCAAAGTTAGCTTGGCCTATTTATAGGAATAACCAAGGACAGCTTGGAGGTCAGAAGCAAGCTAGGGTCAACTCTGTCAGATTTCTCTTACTGTCATAATTTTGCAAGGGCAATTTCATTAGCATGTTTAAAATGTAACACAGAACATTACCCCCAAATCAGTTCAAGCCTTTATTCTTACCTTTTCTGTAATATCTACTTAGATCATAATAAAAATTATAAGTCATTCTTCATAGAGCTACTCCCTCTTTCCCTTCATGGTTTTATTTCTCTCCGAAGCATTGATCACCTATCAATATACTAAGTGTTGTTCTTATCTTTTGCATTTACTGTCAGTTTTCTCTCATGTAAAACGTAAACTCCATAGAGAATATTCCCAAATGCCTAGAATAGTTCCTGGCACATAATAGGTTCTCAATAAACATTAATTGAATAATTGGGTAGATTAATCAATCATTCATGATTGGTCTACAAGACGCTGCAATATTTTTTGCACTTTTTCTCTCTCCAACCTAATCTCGTGACACTGTCATTTTTATTTTCTATAGTCACCCTGTGTGTTTCCTGTGCCTAAAATATTCTTCTCCGTGCTTCTTCACGTGGATTTTTTCATCCCTTAGGATTCAATTTAGAACTCCCCACCTCAGAGAAATATTCTTATCCCAACCCATTTAAAGTAACTTTTTATTCAGCAACATTAACAATTTCTAGGCAACATTCAACCAGTGCCTTTCATAGCACATTTAAATCTCTAGGTTTTTGTTGTTGTTGTTCCTGTACCTAATTCTTATTTCTTTAATAAAATATGCGCTCCTTATGGGTATAGCTATATTGTTTCTCATTTTATCCCCCGTAATCAACCAAGTGCCTGAAGCACAACTGCAATGAAATTGTTGGGAAAAGACAAATGGGACTTTCACATTTCATTCCATTATCTCTATATCATGGTGATGCAGGAATTTTTCTCTACCCCTGGGTTGGACTTCCAACAGGGGATTGTAACAGCTGCATTCAACCTCTTATGGGAAGGAGAGAGTGAGCAAGTGAGCATGGGATCTGGCTGGCCATTTTGGGCACTGGCAAGAGCAGGCTCTGTGCGGACTCCATTGTGGAGCCCAAGTGGGGCTTGACTCCATAGTCCGCAGGTCTTGATATAGGTGGATACTGCACCCTGGGTGTGTTTGTGTCACAGTTGAGAAATCCAGAGAACATGACGTTCCCAATCTTTTAACCATGGCGCTAGCAAATTTAGCTGACCTTTCCCTGGAAGGAGACATTATCTTTATTATTCTGGTGTGGAAACACATCTGCCATTTCCCTCAGAGGGGATGTTATTTGCCATTTGCTATACAAATATCCTTGAAAACATAGTCCAGAACATAGACTGATATAAGACTTGCAGAAGTAGATAAAAAGCATTGTTTTCGTTATAAAGATACATTTCCTGTAGCCAACGAGCTCACAGTATAGTGATGTGAAAGACGTAAAAACGAACAGAAGCTCATGATCATGTGTTTTCCCACGTTTCATGTGACTTTAAATTTTGTACTTTCTAAAAATTAAGACAGTATTTCTGTATTCAAAACTACCTCTATCTTTATAGTTTCTTCCCTTGAGGTTATCTCTAGGTGTTTCTCTGCATTGTAGGAGTTTTAAGTTTTTAGATATATAATTTGTTTTATATTTAGAAAAGTCATAAAAATGTGTATATAACTTGTGAATTTCAACTGGAAAATAAATTCATTCAGAGAATAGAAACAAAACCAGGAAGGGGGACAGCAGTTTTATTTGTAAAACTTGTAATTAAAAATTAATGTCAGCATGTAGGTGAACTGTATATTCAAAAATACAGTAACTTAATGAGTCATTCTCTGATACATAATGAACATTAGCAAAGATAATATAAGACCTTAAAAAGGCCTGTACCTAACAAGTTAGAGAATATCTAGAAAACATATTGAATGGGGAGAGAGCTATGTATTTGTTACATTTTAATTAAATCTTTAATCAAAACAAAGATAAATGATCAGGTATGTGGCTTTCGAAATCTTTAAAGGCATGTGAAGGAGATTAGAACGTGACATCTGAAAATATGCTGCTCTAGCAAATTGACTATTTTGAGTTAAAGCCATTTGAAAAACAGCAGATGTAAGAAGAGTACTCTGATCCTCTTTCTTTTAAAATAAGAAATAAAATTTCCATATGAAAGCTCCCTTTTCTATGCCAGGAGGATAAAAGAAAAAATTGTTACCGGTCTGACGCAGTGGCTCACACCTGTAATCCCAGCACTTTGAGAGGCTGAGGCAGGTGGATCACCTGAGGTCAGGAGTTGGAGACCAGCCTGGCCAACATGGATAAACCCCATCTCTACTACAGGGGAATCTCTTGAACCTGGGAGGTGGAGGTTGCAGTGAGCTGAGATCACACCACTGCACTTCACCCTGGGTGACAGAGAGAGACTTGTCTCAGAAAAAAAGGAAAACAGGAAAATATATATATATATATTTACCATAAAGGAATAGAGGTTAAAACTGGAAACTTCCTGTACAACCTTTTTTTTTTAAATAATTGTCTTCGTTGGTCTCCCCACATATTTTAGTTGCATTCCCATACACACACACACAAAAATTACTTCACATTGGTCAACTTAGAATTTTAAAAAAATAGCTCTTGCTACTGCTTTGAATGTTTACTTATTTACCAAGGCTCCAAGATCATCTAAAACTTTCATTAAATAAATTTGAATGGTTTCTGTCTGTGAATCTATCTTACAGCAAGTTGATTCTCAGGCCCAGCTAGGGCTTAAGAGAGTAATTAGAAAGTTTTGCTTACTCTACACATGTATTCTTTTATCTTTAGATTTAATAAGGGAGAAATAAAACAATAAAAATGATTTAGGTTTGCTTGTTTTTGTTCTTTTAATATTTACTTTGGCATAAATATTTGGCTAATGTACTTAACTTGGTATACCCAATAATACATAATAATCTTTCTTAGTACCAGTGAGATATATTATTTTTCTTAATATCTGATGCTACATTCTTATATCATAACTTGAACTTAGGTGAAAAAAATGAAAGAAATATACTCATAAAGAAAACTGATGCATTAAAATATAAAAACTATTCCTGGTAGCCAGGAAGTGACTTCTAACCTTTCAGTACTATAATATGTATGTGTATATTTATACACATATTTGTTATTTCTGTTGTTGTTTTGAAACAGAGTCTTACTCTGTCACCGAAGCTGCAGTGCAGTGGCGCAATCACAGCTCACTGCAGCCTCGACTTCCCAGGTTCATGTATACCTGCCACCTCAACCTCCTGAGTAGCTAGAACAACAGGCAGGCACACACCACCACACACAGCTAATTTTTTCTATTTTTTGTAGAGATGGAGTTTTGCCATGTTGCCCAGGTTGGCCTTAAACTCGCGGGCTAAAGGGATCTGCCTGCCTAGGCCTCCCAAAATGCTGGGATTACGGGTGTGAGACACTGCACTCAGACTCTAAGTATAATTTTTAAAACACTTTGATCTCATGTAACATAATAAAAAGATTCAAATAGGTAACTTTGGGAAAAAGTCAGAAATATTTCTAAACAATTACTTTCTAATAGGATTATAATTATTTGTTGCTGCTTATTTTGAAAAATTTCAAATATAAAGAATTTGGGAGAATAATTTAATGGGCTCCCATTTACTCATCAATGACACTAGCTTTATCTGTATACCTAATGACTTCCCTCCTGATTTACTTTATAATAAATCCCACAGATAATTTCATTTTATCTATATATATTTCATAAGCATAATTTTAATGTGTTGTTTTAATTGAAAAACTTTACAATTTTAAAAGTTAAAAAAAGGAAACAGGATGAATGTAGTTAAGATTGTCCAAAATCAAGTATTCCTTAAAATTATATTATAAATATTAATCAGAAAATGCATCTGTGAACACATTGGATTTTTCATTACACTATAAGCAAATAAATACTTGCTAAACCAACAGATATCATAGAATTTGAAAAGTATTTAAGGGAAAAAACATACAAACAGTAAAATAGCTTGAACTAGTGGTCTAGACTACCTACCCAATGGAATTTTTTGTTATATGCCATTTCATAATTAATCGAAATGGTTTATAATTCTAGATGGGGCCACAAGATCAATTGAGTCATGAGTCAGAAGTCCAGGTGGATTCACTCTGGAAAACATCTCAAGAAAACAATCTTAGATTCTACAATAATGATGTTATTTATAGAAGCAGTTAGAATGGTCACACATCTTGTGACCTCTGGCCACATAACCCCTGAGCAGTAAGGGATTACAGAAACTACTCAGTTTGGTTTTAGGAATCACTACTATCATCCTTGTTTTAAGATTAAACTATAAACTAAATTCCTCCCAAAGTTTGCTTGGCCTACTATGCCCAGGAATGACCAAGGACGGTTTGGAGGTCAGAAGCATGATGGAGTCAACTATGTCAGACCTATCTCACTGTCATAATTTGTCAAAGGGATTTTTTTTCTTTCTTTTTATTTATTATTATTATTATTTATTATTTATTTTTTGAGACAGTCTCACTCTGTTGTCCAGGCTGGAGTGCGGTGGCGTGACCTCAGCTCACTGCAGCCTTCATCTCCGGGATTCAAGTGATTCTCCTGTCTCAGCCTCCCAAGTAGCTGAGATTACAGGCATGCGCCACCACGTCCAGTTAATTTTTGTATTTTTAGTAGAAATGGGGTTTCACCATGTTGGCCAGACTGATCTTGAACTCCTGACCTCAAGTGATCCACCCTCCTCAGCCTCCCAAAGGGTTGGGATTACAGGTGTGAGCCACTGCGCCTGGCCTGCAAAAGCATTTTCAGTAGCTACCCAGATACTTCCTTTGGCTTAGGACATTTTCCTAGGCTGATAATTCAACCTTCTGTGAAATGTAGTAGTTTTAGTAAGACCATTCCAAAAGACAAAGGGTTGCAACTGCTGAAAGTACTATTGCTTACACTCTGTAAAGCATGATTTTTCATTTAGATAAATTAATTTTATGCATTTTAAAAAAGATAGAACATAGTTTCCTTTTGTCAAGTACACAATAAGGAGTTGGTTACTTATGTGATAGCCCATTAGCAGAACATAGCAAATAATTAAATGATGCCAGTTTTAGATCAATGATATCAGATCTTCAAGTAGAAAATTTATTATTTTGCATGGTTTTATTTCTAGGCTTTCTATTCTTTTCCATTGATCAGTATGTCTATCTTCATGCCAGTGCTGTGCTGTTTTAATTCCTATATCTTTGTTTTATATTTTGAAATCAGGAAGTATGCTGCCTCTATTTGCTGTCTTTTTTGGTTCCATGTAAAATTTAGAATTGTTTTTTCTATTTCTGTAAAAAAAGCCAATAGAATTTTGATAAAAATTGCATTGAATCCATATGTGGCTTTGGGCAGTATGGTTATTTTAACAGTATTAAGTCTTCCAATCCATGAACATAAAATGTCTTTCCATTTTTTGTGTGTCTTCTGTAACTTTTTTCATCAATGTTTTGTAGTTTTCGGTGTAAAAGTCTTTCACTTTTTTAGTTAAGTTTATTCCCAAGTATTTTATTCTTCTTAGTGCTATTATAAATAAAATTGTTTTCTTATTTTCCTTTTAATTATGCTCTATTATAATACATATAAGATCATGTCATCTGTAAACAGGGACAATTTTATTTTCTGCTTTCTGATTTGGATGACTTTTATGTCTTTTTCCTAATTCACAGATCAGAATGTCCAATACCATGTTTAATAGAAGTGGAAAAGTGGACATCCTTGCCTTATTCCTGGTCTTACTGAAAAAGCTTTCAGTTTTTAGCGGTAAAAACTGAAAGATTTTTCACAAACTATGATGAATGTTAAGTATGTTAAATATAATGTTAGTTATGGGCTTTTCATATAAAGCCTTTATTATGTTGAGGTAATTTTCCCATATTCCTAATGTGTTGGGAGTTTTTGTCAAATGCTTAATTTTAATAAGCATTAAAATTATTAATGCTTGTTAATAATTTTAAATGTTTTTTCTGCATCTATTGAGGCAATCTGTTAATGCTGTATATCACATTTATACATTTGGTTATGTTGAACCACATTTGCATCTTAGGGACAAAACATGCCTGGACATTATTGCTGGACGTTATGTAAGATCCTTTTAATGTACTGATGAATTTGGTTGCTAGTACTTTGTTGGATTTTTGCATCTATGTTCATCAGGATTATTGGCCTGTAATTTTATGTTCTGGTGTCTTTGTCTGGTTTTGGTATCAGGGTGGTCCTGGCCTCCTAAAATGAATGTGGAAATGTTTCTTTCTCTTTATGTTTTTGAAAAAAATTGAGAGGGTATGACATTATTTCTTTTTTAAATGTTTGACAGAATTTACCAGTAAAGCCATCTGATCTTAGATTTTTACTTATTGGGATGTTTTTCATTACTGATTCAATCTCCATACTCATTATAAGCCTCTTCAGACTTTCTATTTCTCCATGATTTAGCCTTTCTAGGTCGTCGAATTCTAGGAATTTGTTCATTTCTTCTAGATTTTCTAGTTTTTGTTGTTAGATAATTATTCATATTTGTCTCTCAAGATCCTCTCTATTTCTGTGGCACTAACTGTAATGCCTCCTCTTTCATGTCTGATTTTATTCATTTGAGTCTTCTCTCTTTTTTAGTCTAGCTAAAGTTTCGTCAATTTTATTTATTTTAAAAATTGACTCTTAATTATGAGTTTTGTTGATTTTTCCTATTGTTTCTGTAGTCTCTATTTTATTTATTTATGCCCCCATCTTTATTATTTGATTCCTTCTGATAGCTTTGCATTTAGTTTGTTCTCTTTTTCTCCTTCCTTGAGATACAAAGTTAGGTTGTTTATTTGAAATATTTCTTCATTTTAGTATAGATATTTATTGCCAAAATTGTTATGCTTAGTACTGCTTTTGCTGCATCCCATAAGTTTTAACATATTGAGTTTTAATTTTTGTTTCTTAAAATATTTTATGATTTCCCTTTTGATTTCTTCTTTGACACAGAGATTGTTCAAATATATGTTGTATAATTTCCACATATTTGTGAATTCTTCAGTTTTTCTTCTGCTGTTGGTTTTTAGTTTTATTCCATTGTGATTAGAAGATACTCGGTATGTTTCAACCTTCTTACATTTGTTAAGACTTGTTTTGCAACTTAATATGTGATTTATCTTGGAGAATATATATTTCGCCGTTGTTGGCTTGAATGTTTTGAATAGGTCTGCTAGGTACCTGTGATCTATAGTTATTCAAGTCTACTGTTTTTTAGATAATCTTCTGTCTCTTTGTTCTACCTATTATTGAAAGTGAGATCTTGAAGTCTACTATTATTGCTATGTTTAGTCAAGCCAGTCACAGAAGGAAAAATACGTTATTACCCCACTTATATAAGTTACCTAAAATAGTCAAACTCTTAGATGCAAAGAATAGAATGGTGGTTACCAGGGGCTGGAGGAGGGACAAAGGGATATTTACTAATCAATGGGTATAAAATTTCAATTACTCTAGCTGACTAAGTTATAAGAATCCTCTGTACAACATCATGCCTATAGATAACCATATTGTACTGCACAATTAAAATCTGTTAAGAGGCCAAATCTCATGTTAATTGTTTTTACATGATAAGATTAAAACACATACACACACACCAAAAATAATATTGGCCATCTCTAGGTCACATTGAATCTTCTCAGTTGCCAGGTTTTGTCCAGCTTTGTGCTGGCCAAATTTGCAACATTACAATAACAATTTGTAGGTAATATGTTCCCCGTAATCATGACTATTTTTTATTAAGCACTTTTTACTGATACTCAGGGATATTATATTGCTTTTGATTCACCATTGTTAAATTACACTAAATTTGGCCTAAGCCTGCTTTTGTATTTTCATTGCCTGCATATCAAACTGTAACCTAACATAGTATGCAAACAAACTCCACGCTAACCAAGGAGCACATTCTTTGAACAACTAGCTGGGCCTAAGCCAATCACAGCAGCCAAACTTCTGCCAATCGCAGGCTCCCAACTTATGAGACCATGTCCATATAAGGAAAGGGCCCAGCTGTAATCAATCAAGCTGTTTTTGTGTGTTTCTTTCTTTTTCTATCTATAAATACGACCTGCTAACATTAGTGGGTCGAGAGCTCTGAATTTCAGCTGGTTCAAGCTTCTACCTAATTCATGAATCATTCTGGGATCACATAAACTCTGCTAAATTTGTTTATCTAAAGTCTTGTAACAGTTTGGTGTGTCAGTATTTAGATCCAAAGTAGACCTCCATCAACCCTAGGAGCATCAAGTGACCAAGCAAAGGTAACCTCCGGGGATCATTGTGTCCATTAATCTCTTACAGCAATTAGGGTTATGGATGAGTTCTCTCTCATATTAGAGCTTCCCAATTTTGTGTGTTAGGTTCTCCAGCTTTTCACGACTGAGTCTACTTATCAGATCCAATCTGGATGTTTTCATCAATTAGTAAGTTTTGTAGTGTTGTACTGGACACATTTTTTTTAATATGTCTGTCTATGTCTGAATGTATGGTGTTTATGTGTGATTTCAAAAATCTTATTATATTGTCAAAGTACATTGTTAAAGAGCTTTATTTAATTGGCTTTAAAAATAGATACACTAATTGTTCTTTCAGAAAAATAATTACTAACCCAAATTCTTTTTAAGTTCACATGACTTAGGTGATCTTTGATCAATAAAAATATTGTTGGTGTAATGCAAGCAGGCATGTCATCAGAGTTGTCAGCATTAAGTATGATGCAGACCAATAAGTTGTATCTTTATTAGATGTTTAAAATAATAAAACTATAATTTCAAGTTAAGAACAAATGTGCAAGCTGAAGTATAATATCCATTATTTCATATATATCAAGGACAGCAACAAAACATGAAAAAAATCTTGTTTCTAGCTCTTTAGGTTGATTACTTTTGTGATGACTATATAAGATGCATATGCAGTAAAAGTAGTTAGCAAGGAAATAACTTGGGTGTCATGCTTTGTTTTGGGTTATGACACGTGTACTTAAAAATAGCCTTACAAATCTCTTTGGAAACTTACACCATTGGAGGTCTACTAAGTTAAATTAAATGATAGATATTCATTAAGCATCTAGATTATTTACAAATATAATGCCAAAACATTAATTGCTGAACGGGTTTATGTTTCTGCATTTCTGCCACATTGTTTTTAATATGGTATAGAGAAACTGAATATATTTGGGATTGTTAATAAACATGAAAACTTACACTTTGAGGAAACACATAATTCCAGAAATTATAAAAGTTCATTAATCTACAAAATCCTGACTCATTATTGCTAAGAATTAAGATTCTAATTAATATATGGTAATTAAAACTAGAAATAAAAAAGGAAACAACTTCTTAGATGAGAAACAGAAGACATGATTTTGGTAAGTGAAGCTTAAATCAAAGATGTGTTTTTTAAGGGAAAAAATAGTAATTTTTGTCCTAGAGTATAATGGTTATTTCAAAATGAGGAAAAGCAAAAATGAAAGACAGATAACCAAAAGGATAAAAGAAGATTATGGAAGTTTATGAAAGATGAATATTGTAAAAGAAACTTTACATGTGATCAACTTTAGAAGGCAATTATTAGTAAGTATTTCTAAAACTTTAAGATTAATATCAAAAGTACACTCATGTAAAACTAGAATTTGGTCCTCTCTGTTAACAAAAAAGATTTTCTTAGGGTATTGAACTGCTCTTAATATGAAATTGTGGAAGGTTTTCCTTTACCTTTTGAGAAACTGGCCTAGGAAACAAAGATTTAGTATTTTACCAAGATATCTTGCACTTAATGTTGTCATTATTTGATTTTTTATCACTTAAGAAAAAAAAAGTCTTCTCTATTAAAAAGTTAATTTTTTTCCCCTAAAACTATGTTACTTACTGTATTTGCCTTTGAATTATTTGGATTATCACTCTGGTTAAATACATAATTATTTTGTGAGAAAATATGCTTGCTTATGGAATATTCCTGGAGAAATTTCCAGTGATAGAGGTGCTCATTTTACTGGATGAGCTGCAAAATAGTCAAGTATTTCAAACACAATGGCATCCAGGGATCTAAATGAATAAATTAAATTGGCCAAAGGTATTACCAATTGATGGCAATCAGATCCAATCCCACTGGGGAACATTAATTGACCCCTTACAAATAGTCATTGGAAGGCCTATGCCCCTAATAATAGAACTTCATGTATCTCACATTCATGAATTGTGACATGACTCAATATTGCCAGGCTTTAAAGCATGTTGCCCAATTATATTTTCACCAGGTAAAAGCCCTTCATGACCCAACAACAATCTAACCATGTACAACCTAGAACCTGAAGATTGGGTCTTTGGAAATTACACCACAAAAAGACTGCTTTCGAAGTTTGTTGGAAGAGACCATACCAAGTTCTACCCACGTGGCAGTATAACTTAAGGGCCTCGAGGCTTAGATCCACTTTTGTCAATCTAACAGAACCCCTTCAGAATCTTGGGACTGTAAACCCACTGAAGACCTCAAGGTAAAACTAACAAGAGTGGTTTTTCCTCAAAACCAGGTGACAGCCTAGACAGCTTTCCTAAGATTACAGATCAAGAATTCTGTCCTCTGCCATCATAAAATCTCTTTCCCCTGTCTTCTTTGCCTGTTTCTTTTCCGTTTATGTATGCAAGATAATTAAGATTTCCTAATCAATAACTTCCACAGGGAACGTAACTGAATGTTAGCTATGTCATGATAAACTTAAATCCTTACATGCTATTAGAGATTATTTGGTTTATCCTGTAACAAATTTTACTGATATTCCAAGTGGAATGCATGTTTTTTTCTATAGGATTACACTTTCTATAGATTACACTTTTAGTTTCAGGCATTCAGATGCAGTAGGAAAAACGTATAATGAGGGTTTTACAGTTAAATTATGCCAGAAATTAAAAAAGAAAGCAAAAAAAAAAAAGAGGATAATTGAAAATTTAGAGGCAAATGTATCACCTTATTCCCTTAATGGTCAGTAGCCTCCAACGAGGTAATCATATAATAATGGTGCCTCAGATAAATATTACTAGTGCTTCCCTGCTTGTGACCCCTAATGCACAAGGCATTTCCCAGGGACCTGTCTGTTGTGCCCCACTAGGATATACTTTATCTCTACAGGATTTAATGCTCAACGTGTTGGCAACTTCATGTACCCATAAGTGGAAAATTAGAGGCCAACGTGGATTAGAAATTCTAATAGTACCACTGTCACACCAAAGCAAATTGGAAACTGAACACCTCTTAATTTGCACTATGGAATAAAAAGGAATTTGCCAGCAGGCATAAATTCCTGCAAATGGGCATATTTTGGGAGAATGCTCCTTCTCTGGCTAAATGTAAATAAGGTTAGGATTAAAGATCTGTTTCAAACATTAGCTAATATACTGACTACACTGCAAAAGCTACAGTTGCCCAGCAAACTTCTTTTGCTAAAATTATTTTAGATCAAACAATTGCTTTAACCTATCTGTTGGCTGAAGAGGAGGTGTGTGCCATAGCTAACACCTCCTACTGCACTTGGATAAACATGCCTGCTTTGGTTAAAACTCAGCAAGATACCTGGCTAAAACAAGTAGATTCCTCTTTTGGCTCATTTTTGATGTATTTGATTTTCATCAGTTTGGTTTACAGGAGCTCCTTCTAAAGAGTATACTTTAGTCTCCTAGTATTATTCACCTAATAGCTATCATAATAGTGTACCTGGAATTTCATATCTTCTCAAGAGTCTTGAATGTTCATATGCAGCCATCCCTTATACATCAAATTGTCTCACTATGGTTAGAAAAGTGAAACTGTGATGAGAACGTAAAGAAACATTCAGCTGACTTATCAAGAATTGTGACTTCCATACTGAGACAAAGAAGTCAATTATGATGATAACAGAGAGTGCTATCAATGCCCAGGATTTTGGTCCTCCTTTCAATTTTGAAAGGGAAATGTTAAATTAAACTAAATTTAGTCTGAGGCTTCCTTTGTACTTTGTGTTCTTACATAACAAATTGCAATCTAAATTAGTATGTAAACAAACTGCAACCTAACTTAAGAATATATTCTGTATCTGTATCTTCAGCCCATGGCAGACATCCAGCTGATCGCACCGTGTCCACATAAGGCAAATGCTGAGCTGTAATCCATCAAGCTGTTTCCGTAAGTCATTTTCTTGTTCTGTCTGCAAATACTGCCTGACCACATTGCTTGATGTGGTTTTGTGAAACTCTTTTGGTCCGGGGTACTATTTGATTCAGGACTCGTTTGTGCTGGAATAAACTCTGCTAACTTTAATTTGTCTAAATTTTTTAAAACACCATACACAGCTCTTGGTTTCACGTAATCCAGAAATTCCTAGTTTAACATATCCAAATAAAGGTCATCTCAGTTGTAAGGAAAGGGTTTCCGATTAATTTATAGTAACCATGCCAATTTTATTTTTTGTTATTGTGATAACCATACTAAATTTCTCTCAAGAACGCATCTTAAATATACAAAAATTTCAAAAGAAACATAATGCAAGATTGCAATAATGCTTTCCTTAATATCTGGGTGAAAAAAATATGTCATGATGAAATTTTTGGCCACATTTATCTTAAACACTAGGATTTTTAATTTAATCGAAAACTGTGTTACTTAAGAATTTCCCTACCATTAACTTTCAAAATCAGTGATCGTTGGGGAGTAGGAGAATCAGATTTCCAGAGTTACTATATTAAACCTCTTCAACAAATAATGCTGGGCAAACTAGATATCCACATGCAAAAGAATGAAGTTGGACCCTTACATTGTACCTATAAAAGTAGCAACTAAAGGGAACAATAGACCTAAACTTAAGAGTTAACACTATAAAACTCTTAGAAGAAAATATGGGGAAAAGCTTCACTGCATTGAGTTCGGCAATGTTTTCTTGGATGTGACACCAAAAACACATAGAAAAGCAAAAATAATAAATTGGATTTAAATTAAAAAATGTATGTGCATCAAAGGATGTTATCAACACAATAAAAAACTATCCTAGAGAATGGCAGAATATATTTTGCATATATCTGATGAAGGATTGATATCCAGGATGTACAAAGAACTCCTACAACTAAACAATAAACAATCCAATTTAAAAAGATGGGCCAAGAACTTGAATAAACATTTCTCCAAAGAAGATATACAAATGGCCAATAAGCACATAAAAAGATGCCCAACATATTAGTTGTTAGGGATACACAGATCCATATTATAATATTGCTTTATACCTACAACAGTGGTTGTTAAAAAATATATATAATAAGTGTTAGCAAAGATGTAGGGAATTGAAAACCTTGTGTATTGCTAGTGGGAATGTGAAATATTGCAGCCTTTGTGGAAAACAGTTCAGCAGTTCCTTAAAAATTAATTTAAATGAACCATCAGTTCTACTCATGGGTATATACATAAAAGAATTGAACACAGGGACTCAAAATCATACTTGTGTATCAATGTCCATAGCAACATTATTCACAACAGCCAAAGGTGGAAATAATCCAAATGTTCATCAATAGATGAATGGATAAACAGATGTGCTATGTATGTACATTGGAATATTACCCACAATAACAGAAATAAATTTCTGATACATGCTACAATGTAAATAAACTTTGAAACATTATGTTAATTAGAACAAGGGAGTCACAAAATGACAAATATTGTATGATTCTATCTATCTGAGGTATCTAGAATAGGCAAATGCATAGACACAGAAAACAGAATATAGCTTACTAGGGCTGGGAAGAGGAAAGCATAGAGAGTCATTGCTTAATGGTTTATGGAGTTTCTGTGTCAGATGATAAGACAGTTTTGGAAATCGATAGTGGTTATGGTTACACAGCGTTGTGACTGTTCTTAATAACAGCGAATTACACACTTAAAATATTTAAAATAACAATGTTATATTATTTATACTATACCCCAGTGAAAACTAATAAGAGTTTATATTTAGCATGGGATGATGTAGTATAGGTTTTATGAGGCAAATGATACTTTTTAAAGGTAGTACTTAACAACATGATGAAGCCTCAGAGTCCTATGCCATGGTAATAATTATATCATTAACTTAGCATAATGTTTTCTTGGATGTGACACCAAAAACACATAGAAAAGCAAAAATAATAAATCAGATTTAAATTAAAAAATTCATGTGCATCAAAAGATGTTATCAATGCAGTAAAAAACTATCCTAGAGAATGGCAGAATGTATCTTGCATATATCTGATAAAGGATTGATATCCAGGATGTATAAAGAACTCCTGCAACTAAACAACAAACAACCCAATTTAAAAAGATGGGCAAAGAACTTGAATAAACATTTCTCCAAAGAAGACATACAAATGGCCAATAAGCACATAAAAAGATGCCCAACATATTAGTTATTAGGGATACACAGATCAATATTATAATATTACTTTATACCTACAACAGTGATTATTAAAAAAAGAATACAATAAGTGTTAGCAAAAGAATACAATAAGATGTAGGGAACTGAAAACCTTGTGTATTGCTAGTGGGAACGTGAAATATTGCAGCCTCTGTGAAAAACAGTTCAGCAGTTCCTCAAAAATTAAATTAAATGATTACCTTTTAAAGGTAGTGCTTAACAACATGATGAAGCCTCAGAGTCCTATGCCACAGTAATAATTATAGCCAAAGATTTTAAGTTATTAAGTATATTTGATAATAGCTGGTAATATTACATATGTTAAAGTAGTGAAAAAATTCCACATAAAATATTATTTTTGAGCCAGTTCACATAAGTATCTTGGGAATATGAACCTAAAATCTATATATTTGCCTTATAATTGATGTAAGAACAATAAAAGATGATATGCAGCAGAGATTTCTCAAATGATCCAAGAGTATTAGGAGTGTAATCTTCACATATATATAAAAATAAATCCTGAAAAGTGATGTTATTCAAACATAATTATTTCCTGCCTTACAGTTGAGCTTATATTTAAAAAAATTCCTAGAAAATTATAATTTTAAGCATGAGTGGCTTGATTTTTCTCATTATATTTTTTCAATATGATATATTCACAAGATAATCAGCTCATATAAAGAAATGTCTTTCTAATAATACTTTTCACCACTTCAATTATCCACTATTCAGTCTATTGTCACTAAGATGAATTATTCTAAATTTTACTTTTTAAAATATATTTGAGGTATGAATATTACCTATCAGACATACAATACAAATCTATGATAATACAAACCTGGAAATCTTAATTACTGCAGAATTTACTTATTATACCAGAAGAGTTTTTATGTCTTTCTCTGTATGTCACCTTAAGCTTACAAAAGTAGAATAAATAGTAATAGACTTCAATTTTAACAATCAAATGAATATCACTTGATTTTAATTTTATACAGTCACAAAGTTTCTTGGCTTTTAAATTTTCTTTAAAGAAAAGTTTTATAAAATTTGATATTGAGTTTTTAGGTATAGAATCATCTATCTATCATCTATCTATCTATCTATCTATCTATCTATCTATCTATCTATCTAATCTATTTATCTACAGATGGAGTTTAGTCTGTTGCCAGGCTGGAGTGCAGAGGCATAATCTCGGCTCACTACAACCTCCGCCTCCCAGGTTCAAGCGATTCTCCTGCCTCAGCCACCTGAGTAGCTGGGACTACAGCCACGCGCCGCCACGCCTGGCTAATTTTTGTATTTTTAGTAGAGACAGGGTTTCACCATATTAGCCAGGATGGTCTCTATCTCCTGACCTCGTGATCCACCGCCTCGGCCTCCCAAAGTGCCAGGATTACAGGCGTGAGCCACCGTGCCCGGGCATAATCTTAGATATTTTTAAATTAGTAAATGATTGGTTTTTCTATTGTGTTAGGCAAAATTTTAGAATGGCACCCCAACAATGTCCTGACCTTATCCTCAGATCCTACAAATAAGAAATTGATCTTAGGACAGGAACAGTGGCTCACTCTGTAATCCTAACAATTTGGGAGGTTAAGGCAGGAGGATCATTTCTGCTCAGGAGTTTGAGACAAGCCTGGACAGCATAGTGAGACCTCTCTCCGGAAAAAAATAAAAAACTTAGCTGGGCATGGTGGTGCATGCTTGTAGTCCCAGCTACTTGGGAGGTGGAGGCAGGAGGATCACTTTTGCCCAGGAGGTCGAGGCTGCAGTGAGCTGTGACTGTGCCTCTGCATTCCAGCCTGAGTGACAAAGTGAGACCTTGTCACACACACACACACACACACACACACACAATAAACCTTAAAATGAGGATATAATGTATGAAGAACTGATTTAATTACATGAATCATTTTAAAAATAGAGAGCCTTCTCCAACTGATGGCAAAAAGGGAAGTCTGAGAAATGCCAATTGTGAGAAAGACTTAATACACAATTCCTGTATATTATCTGATCATTTATTTTACTGTGTAGCTTATTTAAAAATTAAGTATGAGTTAGTCAGATTGTCTCATCTGTCTAAACCAATTCCTGATTTGAAGATGGAGGCGGCCACATGAGAAGAAGGCTGTGGCCCCTGGGAACAGTGAGTGGCCTGTACCTGACAGCCAGCAAGGCTACAGAGATTCCAGACTCACCACTGTGAAGGGTGGCAGAATATACCACTCCGTAATATAGATTACTTTGAGCTAAAGGCACTTGACAAACATTAGATGCAATAAAGCCATTCTAATCTCCCTTTTTCTTCCTGCAAAAAAGGAAATAAAAATTCGCATGTGGGGAGGCTGAGGCAGGAGAATTGCTTGAACCCAGGAGGCGGAGGTTGCAGTGAGTCGAGATCATGCCATTGCACTCCAGCCCGGGTGACAGAGCGAGATTCTGTCAAAAAAAAACAAAAAAACAAACAACAAAAAACAAAAAAAACTCCCATGTGAAGGTGCCCTCGCTGCCTATACTAGGAGAAAAGAAACATAACCAAGAGTCATAATCAAGAGAATTCTGCACAAGTAGATCATGTAAAGATAATTCTTATATGTCTTTTATCTCCCTACAGCATTTAATTTTCCACAATTGCCTGTCTTTGTTTCGCCTAATATAAAAACATTTAGGTTTTGCTACTTCTTTGGGTCCTCATTTCTTTATCAGGGCTCCTGTGTCACATAAAACTTATATAAATGTGTATGTTTTTCTCCTGTTAATCTGTTTTATGTCCATTTAATTCTCAAGCCCAGCCAAAAACCTAAAAGGATAGAGATAAAATTTTGCCTCCTGTACAGCTGTTAAAATTAGATTTTGCTAACCACATGACTTAGCTTAAAGTGGATTCTTTCAGTTTCCAGACAAGTGCCTATTTGTAGGTTAGGTATTGTGAGATATTGTCCAGACAAACCAGCCAAACCCACCTGAACATCTGACCTACAGACCTGTGAGATAATAAATAAATGTTTACTAAGCTAAAAAGTTTATGTTAATGCATTATGTAGCAATAGAAAATTAATACACATGCTTTCAAAAACTGTACATAACTTTGCTTTTGTGATTATTAAACTTATAGTTCATTCAAGGAGCAAAAGTCATATGCCTCATCAGTTCTAGGAAATAAGGTAAACAAGATTGTCCTCTGAAATCAAAATTGTGAACTAAAGAGAAAGATGCCCAATTTGCCTTAAATCAGTGGATTATAAATTTTTGGACATGATTCCAATTTAATAAAACTATGAAATCCTTTTCTCAGAGAAGAAAAGAAATTTGCATTTATAGGCACACTTTGTGTGGAATATCAAGATTGATTATAAGACACTGTATCTAACAGGACAACTCCAGTACCCATAGAGCATAAACATAAAATAGTTTAACATATCAACCTAATCAGAAAAAAAATCTTAATCGTTTAGAATAAGAGGTAAATTTCACACACATTTTGCAGGGTCATAGGCACAAAGGGATGCAATGCCAACTAACTAACTCACTGTCCTGAAGCAGTTCCCTGATGCCCTATGTAAGTATCTGGCAAACTTTGCTATATTATCTCCAACTGTTAGAGCCTGTTGGATTTTTACTTTCATTTGTTAAACTATGTCTCTTTTATCTGAGCATTAACTAAGCCTCTGATTACTTGTTCTACTGGGTAGCTTATTTTAAAATTAAGTATGAGTTAGTCAGATTGTCTCACCTATCTAATATCCTGGGAGTGATACCTCATATCATATCTTTTAAATTTTATTCTAAATCTTTCTTAGCTTTACTGACATAAATTAACATTACCCAGCTGAAACAGCTTTAGGATGGTGATGAGATTGAGTTTCTTGTTCTGCAAGCCAAACGTCAATCTGGACAATGATTAATTCATTAAGATACAAGTATGCGTGGCCAGAAGGTCTCCTGCAGATGACACCCTCACTTCCTTTTGTGGGTCTTAATTGAACTTGTCCACATTTAAAAAATAATTTCACAGGCTTAGTATTAACAATCTTTTTTTAAAAAATTTAATGTAGGAGTTAAATTAAATTTCATTATAGCACATTGTTCATAGCTGAGGTTAAAAAGGCCAGTAATAAATTAGTGCTTAGAATGGTCAACATTCAGGGTACTAATTTACAACTTTTTGTCAAAACAACTTATGTTATTTCCTTTGACACCACTGGAAACCTTTCAATTAACTACCAACTACAGGAACTGAGAACTCATTGGAAAATTAATGAAAATTACTTTTCTATTTTTTATTGTGCTTCCTTCACTCTTTTCTTTCCTAAAAAGTATATAATCATAAAAAGTAAGACATAACTGAAATGTCTGAATAAATTACTTCAAGTGTCAATACCTAAAAATTTGAGGGCTTTGAGATATATACTTTGTAGTTCACGTTTTTTTCAGATAGAACTCCAGTTGAATTTGTACTATTTTGCATTGTTAATAATATGGCATTATTTCATTAGTTATCTTTAAATGTCGGTGCAACATAGGGTTATAAAATATTCCACTAAGGTAACATAATTTTCCGTCATCACTAGTGTGTTGTTTCTAAGAGTTTTCTAAGAGTAATAACAAACAGTAATTGTTTTCTATGATTTTATATTTTTAAAATGTCCTTTTTATTCAGATATTTGTATTGTGAAATTTTCTGAGTCTATTTCCTTTTTTGTTTTCTTCATGATATTTTTGAAGGATGGAATTTTAAATTTTGATGATATCTAAATCTTTTTATTTGTTTTTGTTTTTGTTTTTGTTTTTTTTTGTCTTTTATGGTTTGCATTTTTTTATCCTGTCCTAAAAATGCTTTGCCTAACTCATGGCCACAATGATATTTTCCTTTCTTTTTTTTTCCCCCTGAACTTTAATAGTTTTAGCTTTTGTGTTTAGGTAAATAATCTATTTTTTAATTGCATATAATGTAATTTATATATTTCCATTTTCCTCTCATGTATTAATGTTATATTTATAACTAGAAATAAAAAGCAACAATTTGTATTTGTGTAAAAAATTCTGTACAAATAATTATTTATAAGTTACTGAGTCAAAATTGTTTCAAAATGGTTGAAAACACCAGAACTTCCCTAAATGTATTTAACAGCACACTCTTTTCAGGGAATAGCATTTTGAAAATCCTTTGAACAATAATAAATTTAAATCCTAGTGGAGTTATATTAAAAATTATGGGAGAAATTTTGCTGTAGATAAAGGAACAGTGCAGTATCTTTCTAGTAAGATTGCTTCAAAGTCCTCCAAATTTAAGAGATTTATCAAGGAAGTGCCTAGCAGCTATTACTGTTATCAAAGTAATCAGTCCATTTACTAATGTTCTGAGGGCGAAATAACCATTGAATTTTAATGATAACATCAAGCTAAATTCCTGCAAAAGACATACAAGATTGAGAGCATTTTATCTTATTTTGATATGAAGAACTACCTATTCCATTGGTCCTGTATCTCTTTAAGGAAACAATTAACAAAGTATACAATTGCTACATCAATTTTAATATTTCTAGATCATTTCAAATACATAAAATATGGCATTTCTGATAGAAAAATGCCTAGATTTTATTTATGGATATCCCCCCCCTCCCTCAAATTATGCTGTATGTATGAATATTAATCCTCATTACTCCAGTGTAACTATGCACTTGTATTTTCTTCCATTCTTTAGAAATCACCAGATCTACTCCTTGGATGATAAAGCAATGCAAATTGCAGAAATTAGAGTTGAAATCAAATGGTTGAAATGAACCCTGCTTTGATCACTTTTTGGCTAAATTGGAGAATTCATTAAGTGTTTAGATCTCAGTTAATGTGTAGGAAAAAATGTCTTTCTTTTAGGTTTGCAGAGTGGCTTACACATATAATGTTTAAATCTGTGTATAATGCTAGCCACAAAATCTGTAATCAGAAAATATATTTCCTTTTTCTTCTTTATTGATAACAAAAGGAATGAAGAAATTATAGGTCTTTAGAGATATCAGTGTCTTCCAATCATGTGATCTGATGGAAAGAAAGAAAATCAGTATTATCTGAGTGTCAGGGATATAGTAATTGCTTTCACCTATCTTGTTGTATTCTCATGATAGCTTATTGGGTGTAACCAACTACGTGTTTGTGTTTCCTCACAAATGTTAATCCCCATTATGATGATATTAGAAGTGGGACTTTTAAGAGGTAATTAGGTAATAAAGGTGGAGCCTTCATAAGTGAAATTAGTGCCATTATAAGAAGGACCACAGAGAGCTCTCTTATTCTCTTTCTGCCATGTGAGGATGCCAACAGAGATAGTAGCTTCTAAGATGGAAGAAGAATCTTACCAGAATTGAGCCTGGTCTTGGACTTCCAGCCTCCAGAACCGTGATAAATATTAGGTTAGCGCAAAAGTAATTGTGGTTTTGCCATTTTAATGACCAACCTAATAAGCTTCTGTTGTTTATAAACAACCTAGTAAGTCTCTGTTGTTTATAAACCACTCAGTCTATCGTAATTTGTTGTAACAGCTCAAACTGACTAAGGCATTGAGTTTTATTGTTAATAGTTTTATAAAATAAAGATCTCAATTGGAAATGTAGACTTGTCCAATCTGTACCATTAGGTTAACAGATCAAAGAGTGGAAACTAAAATTCAGACCTGGTTATAGATTCTACCATCTTCCCATCAAAACATACTGTTCTCAAGTTTGTGTAGAGCAACAGTTGTTGAAGTATAAGACTCGTGGCATTGTTCTATATACTTAGAAATACTAGTGTTTATATTTAGATATAAAATTGTACTTTAGACAATTTAGTAAAAGATATTAAACAATAGACCTGTTTCCCTACATATAAATTAATAATACACTACATTAATTTAACACTATATATATACTTTTAATTAACTGATATCCAGGTAATGGCAGTATTTTCCTTTAGCAATTAAAAAATGGGTTCTGAATTTCTTTTCTTGGAAATTTAAATATATTACATTAAGATGTTAAGACATCTCCTTTAAACTAGGGTTACTTCAAAAATTGGTTTATCAATGTGTTAGTGATAATTAGAATTTTTTAATATTATAAAAATAAGAGCTTTTCTAATGAATGAAAGCTAGAAAAAAATTGAACTTTGACCTCAAAGGACAAATCATCTTGTAATTACTAAATTCTGAATATTATATCTATTTTATATGCTCAGCACTATTTTTGTACTTTCAAAATATTTATTAAGGGAACTCAGATTGCGTTTAATGGCTTTCCTTGCTAATACCTTTATTCAAGGCTCACCATAAGCAAAATTAGACAAAAGTCTAATTGAATCATAAGTTGTTTTTTTTTATTTTCAACTGAATCTTTCCTTCCCTCTTTCCCTCCTTCTCTCTCTTCTTTGTTCTCCACCCCCACTCTCCCCACCACAAGGCATATTCTAGTTCAAACACTAGAACTAAATAGAAGTAAAGTTTCATGACATTCGTAAGAGCCATAAAAGAGTATGTCACCTCCAGTCTGTAGCATACAATGTATCTAATAGACACAAGTAGTCACCATATGTTTTAAACTGAAAATAAGAACTTAAAATTGGGCAAAGTTTGGGAACATGATTTGTAGGTAGATACAGTAGAGTTAGTTTTAGGTGCCAACAACACAAAATATTCCTGTCTTTCAGTGATTTATGGTGACAATGTGACAGCATTCATAAAATGAGGATAATAATAAATCTCTTGTTTGGTTGCTGCATGGATTAAGAGAAATAACATTTCCTGCCTTCACAGAGTATGGCATATGACAACTGTCTAATCCATGGTTAGATAAAGGTTAAAATGCACTATGCTCATTTTCTTTTGCCACTAGGGATGGACAAGAGACTTAGTTTTTGTCAATGGGATTTAAAGGAGAAGATTTGTGCTATTATTAAAATCTTCTGAGACCAGGCGCGGTGGCTCATGCCTGTAATCCTAGCACTTTGGGAGGCCAAGGAGGGTAGATTTCCTGATCTCAGGAGTATGGGACCAGCCTAGGGAACATGGTGCAACCCCGTCTCTACTAAAAAAAAAAATACAAAAAATTAGCCGGTCATGGTGGCAGGCACCTGTAATCCAAGCTACTTGGGGGGCTGAGGCAGGAGAATTACTTGAACATGGGAGGCAGAGGTTGCATGAGCTGAGATTGTGCCACTGCACTCCAGCCTGTGTGACAGAGTGAGATTCCATCTCAAAAAAAAAAAAAAATCTTCTCAATAGGAAAGCATTTCCAATCAGGATTTACGGAAAATGTGATTTAATTCTTGGAGACATAATGTTAAGATTGTCAGCTGAAACATCACTATGTTAAAGTAGAAAAAGATATTTAAGCATTTGCATGAATTTTTTGTTTTTTTAAATGTGCGTCTTTTCTTAATCTTGCAAATAAATGTTAACATATTTTTTAAAAAACTTAAGTAGAAAATACATTGTTTGATGAAATGATCATTTTAATCCCAAGAAAAGAAAAATTATAAAGCCTGTTCTAAAGGGCAGTAATAGTGTAAGCTGTATCAGTAATAGGAAAAGGTTACTTTTTAATTAGAAAGTTGGATGTTCAGGTAATGAAAATAAATTAAAGTTTTCTTATGGTATGCATTGCATTTAGAGCATATACAGAATTGTTTTTAATCTTTAGCCAAGCATAATAATTTTGATGACTATGGCTATTAGCTCTAGATTATAGTAGCATCCAGCTGAGAGGCATTATAGTTATTACTATTATCCCATAGAAATTTTTTTTGTGTATTTTACTTGGTAAGTTTTAAGTTTGTGGAAGTAAATATTACCTTCAAGGAGTTAATGTGGGTACAATTTTACTGATACTGAACAGACTTAGTGTATGGTTTAGTAAGACCAAAAGTTAATAAACTAATTCTAATTAGAATAAAAATCAGTTTGTAGAGACTTTACTGAGGCTTTTATGACACTGTCGTGATCATTATTGTTTCCCATTGTGAGTGGTTGGTGTCATTATCTATTAATTGTGAAATATTTTTAGTATCATCTCTGTTATGGAATGAGTTATGTTTTCTCACGATTTATATACTAAAGCTGTAACTTCCAATGTAACTGTATTTGAAGACAGGTCTTTTAAGGAGGTAATTAAGGTTAAGTGAGGTCATAAGAATTGGTCCCTAATCCAAAAAGACTGATGTCCTTATAATAAGAGGAAGAGACACCAGAGATTTCTCCTTCTTTCTGCAGGCATAGAGAAAAGGCCATGTGAGTACACAGACAGAAGGTGTCTGCCTACAAGACAAAGAGGGAAAACTTACCTGAAACCAAACCTGATGGATATTGAACTTCTAAGCTCCAGAACTGTGAGAAAATTAATTTTATGTGCTTTAAGACACTCAATTTGTGGTATTCTGTTATGGCAGCCTATGTTAGTCAATTTGCATTACCATAAAGCAACACCTGAGAGTGGGTAAATTATAAAGAAAAGAAGTTGAATCGGCTCATGGTTCTTCAGGCAGTACAGAAGCGTAGTGCTGGCAATTGCCCCTGGCAAGGGGCTCAGGAAGCTTACAAACACGGCAGAAGGCAAAGGGAAGCCAACATATCACTTGTAAGCTCAGGAAGCTTACAAACATGGCAGAAGGCAAAGGGAAGCCAACATATCACATGTAAGCTCAGGAAGCTTACAAACATGGCAGAAGGCAAAGGGAAGCCAACATATCACGTGGCGAGAAAGAGAAGCGGTAGGTCACAGACTCTTTTAAACAACCAGACCTCACGTGAACTGAGGGGAAACTCACTTTCACCAAGGAGATGGTGCTAAACCACTAATGAGGGATCTGTCCCATGAGCCAATCACCTCCCACCAAGACCTACCTCCAATTTTGGAAATTATATTTCAACATGAGATTTGGAGGGGACAAACATCCAAATCATATCCCAGCCTGAGCAGACTAACAGAGTCTCTGAATAAATCTATGGAAATGACTAGAGTATTATTTTGTTGAGTGATTTCTTCTTGTATTAGGATTGGTCTCCTTGAAATTATTATTCTCATATCTGTTATAATACAATACTGAGAATGATACTAATTATACTCTAAACTTAGATATTTAAGAGGGTTGGATTTGACTGATTGCTCTGATGTTGCTAACATAGTCAAAGACTTTTCAAAACTAAAGTGTAATATTATGTCATGCAACCTTGAGAAAATTACAATGGACAAAGCAGAACTATAATTCACAATTCATCTCCCAAACAAATCGTGACACCCCTTCTTTCCAATCCACTGAAATATGCCTAAAATGAGAAAAAAGGGAAATGTTAAAAACAACAACAACAACAACAAAGAAAAAACAGAAAACGGCAACATTCAGGCAAAAAAGAATGTGAGGACTATGATGCTGGCATGCTAAACTTAATTAATAATAAATGAGAGAGTTTGGAGTGATTATATGTGAATGAGTTTCAATCCTGATATCTTTTCCCTTCATTTTTTCACCTCAAAGACCTAGTCCATCCACATATTTTATTACTATCATCAGCCTTCCAGAGCCTCTGCCAAGATGTCTGCTGCCTGGAGCCCATGGTTATATGTCCCAATTAGTCATAGCCCAGGGTCAAATGTGTCATTCCAGAGAGCCAACAATTCATAGCTGATTTACGTTTCCTTGTCAAAATGCTTAAACCACATATTTTAGAGCACTAACTAGAAAAACTAGGAAATAAAAACTTGAAAAATGTCAACGGGAAATGACTTTTTCCTCGGTTAGCATCTGCAATATACTTATCTTAAATATTTTCTGCCTTTTGACCATCTTCCATGGTCGATATTTATATTATAATTTGTCATTATCGAAAATTGATCCCTGTATCAATTTCTGCTTATTTTTAGACAATATTGAAAATGACCCTGGATTTTGTTTTTTAAGCTAAAAAATTCTGGTTCACACACGAAACTTCCAAAAAATAATTGTTTTCCTGTATCTTGAAGAAAACAAATTATGTGCTTCAAGAACTCAAGTTATTTTTAATCATGTTTTTAAAAACATGATTATGTAGTATCCATTTCTGTCATATTATTGTCAAACAGAAAACACTTACATCATTCGACCACCTTAGGGTGCTTTCCATTGGAATCTCTATAGCACCACTGATTTTTTTTTGAAATGGGTCCTCACTCTGTCACCCAGGTTGGAGTGCAGTGGTGTGATCATAGCTTACTGTGGCCTGGGACTTTTAGGCTCAAGTGATCCTCCTGCCTCAGTCTCCCAGGTAGCTGGGATTACAGGCACCAGCCACCATGCCAGGCCTGGTTAGTCATTTGTATATAGCATGTGTCAAATTCATATAAATGTTTTGTTATTGCTATAACTACTCCAAAGGTTTTTATAATTTACATACACCCTGTTGTACTTACTGTCTCTTGGTCGCTGCGTTACATCTTGAGATAATACTTGTGAATGAGACAGCTGCCTGGAGGTGAAAAACAAACCTCCTAGTCAAAAGATATGCTTCACATAATTGTTTATAAAGTAAAAAATTAAAGATAACTGAATGCTTATCAATATTGAGCTGTTTTATATCTATACCAGAAAGTATAAGGCAATACTTTAAAAAATGTGTAAAACCTTTTAAACTCACATAAAAAAATTTAGAGACATGTTAACTGACAAAAGGAAGACGAACATTTTGTTTTGCTTTATCTCATTTATGGAAAAAACCGACAAATCAAAACTCCCTTGTGTGTGTGTATGTGTGTGTGTGTGTGTGTGTACATGTGAACATGCCCATGTGTAATTATAAATATATAGAAAAAAGAACTAGATATCTTAACTTCTCACTAAAAAAAATACCTTCTGTACAGGAGAATGGTTTGGAAATTGAGACTAATCAAGGAGTAACATTAATTTTATCTGTACTATTTAATTTTTTATTATCAAGATTATATCCATGTGTTACTATTGTAAATAAAAAAGCATGAAAGACAAACTTCAATGAATAAAATAGTTAATAAAGTGTAGATATAACTTAAATTTAATCAGCAATTACAAGAGCAGCTAGCAAAATTCTTTCAAATACTAGATAATTATTTCTTTAAGCTGAAGGAAATACAACTACATTCAAAAAGCTAGTCAGTTATTAGGTAAAATTTCTTAGAAGAAAAATACACATAGTGAAAATCTGGTAAGTATAAATTTTGATAATAAAGAAAGAGATTTGCACACAACCAGCCTGTAAAAACAAAAAACAAAACCCCAAAACAAACAAAAAAGTCGCCCAAAACAGTAACAACAATGTATTATCTTTATTTCCAAAGAAGAAAACAATCAATGTACATCTCACCTTCCCTGTGAAATAGATAAAAGGCTGATGATAAGCAAATAAAGCAAAACAACATACAAAATAACATAAGTGCTGTTAAGAGTTAGACACATGTCAAATAAAATTTGGAAAAAAGGCAGTAAAGTAAAAATAATTAACAATAAAATTAAATATTCAAAACAATAAGCATCTAAAAATTTCAGATTGTAGAAATAAACTGTAGAAAGACATTGTGAAGAAAAATAAAAGTATTTTCTCGTTTTATTTCATATATAAGAAATTGCTTAAAAGATAGAATGTTATCACTGATGATTAAAATAGAAAATGAAGAATAATATTTTAGCAACTTTAAGAATAGCAAAATATGTATGTAGAGTTTATGAGAAGTATTTAAAAATATATTCAAATAAATTATGATCTATAGAGACATAGATAAACTAATGAAAATCAAAAGGTGTAAAAAAAAAGACATTCTACACACTATGATACAAGTAACATCTGATGAATTAGCCATGCTGATAACTGCCAATTTATTAAATTTTTCTATTAAAAATACATTTTGTATTAAAAATAAATTTTATGGTATCATTGATTGTAATCTTAGATCTCAAAATGACTAGAGTGTAATTTATGTGGTTATTTACATATGTATATAGACATACATAAACTAAACATACACATATCCTTTTATGTAATTGAAAAATGAAAAATAGATGTATTTATGTAAGTGAATATACATGTAAAAGTATATATATTGGTCTGTCTGAGTTTAATAAATGCTATATATATATATAATCTGTTTATGTCTGAATTTAACTCCTACTTTGAGACTTATTCTACTGATGTCATAAACCTAATCTGTCAGTTTTAGTGAAGTCTTTTCAAGTTTTCGTCAGTCAGTGCAGGCATCTAGCTCACTTACCAGAGTTGTTTTTAACCTGTCTGTGCTGATTTTTCTAATACATTTATGCTTTCAAAAAGTCTCTGATTTTTAGTAGATCATGGCAGCTTCTCTTTTAAACCACACATGAAGCTCTCTTAGGCCTAATCCCTTTCCACTGGCTACTTCTATACCTCTCCTGACCTTATGAGAGTCATTTGGTTGCTTCTCAGTCAAAGTGAACACAGGAAAACTTGGTGAGGGGATATGGGGCCAAGTATTCCTGCCCAAATAACAAGTGGAGCCATATCTTCGACTACTGCTTGTATGCTATACACTTTAGTTCCTCCTTCGTAACAGCAACAGATTGGCCCTCTTCTCTTAGATTCTTCAAACACAGTTGTGTTTTCAATATGTATTTTCTTCTCTGCTATGATAAAATTTAAATTTACAAAGTCCCTGCTTTAAGATACATAGAAGTTCAAGAGAGTATAACTCTTGATTTCTAACTAATTCTTTTCACTCCCCCAGCTAAGAGAATCTTCATCTTCTATTATCAGAAGGGAAGAACTCCCAGCTTTCACATATTTTCTCCTCACATATTTATTTATTTAGCGAATATTTTACACTTTGATTATAAGAGTCTTTCCTTGAGATAATGCTGTATTTAGGGCAAAAACATATAAAATCGAGGACTGTAAAAGAGAAAACAGGCCGGGCGCGGTGGCTCACACCTGTAATCCCAGCACTTTGGGAGGCTGAGGCGGGCAGATCACAAGGTCAGAAGATCGAGACCATCCTGGCTAACACGGTGAAATGCCGTCTCTACTAAAAATACAAAAAAAAAAAAAACAAAAAGAAAGAAAAAGAGGAAACAAAAGATAGTTAATACAACAAAGTATTATCATTTGCATAATACTCTTTAAAATCAAAAAGAGATTGAAAAATTACAATTAATATAGAAAAATATAATGCATATTTATGTGTCTGACCAAAAATAAGGAAAATTTAGGACTTGAAATGAATTCATAAGTTGAAATATCAAATATGTAATTATATGTCATTCTTTCATATATGTTCATTATTATATTTAAGATAATGCTAAAAATTCATAATCCCAATGCAATGTCCTTTCAAAATTATATTAAATTGTGAAACTTTATAATAATATGCATAGTTATCACCAATAATCTCTGAACAGAAGGCAATCAAATTAAAGATAAAATAAAAAATGTGTAACATTGCTTTAGAAAAAATAACACCCATTCCCCCCAAAAAATCAATTTAGGAATGAAGTTCAAATTGTATAGGCAATTTTGTAGAAATATAATTATGCAGAACTTTTGGAAGATGAAGATATATTAATGTGTTGTAATAATAGGAGCTAATTGTTCTGGTTAGTGAGAGATTTGAGTCATTAAATAAGGAGCTGTAAAATATCTCTGTGCCTCAATGTACAGATGAACTCTCTTGTTAGGACAAAAGGCAAATGTGGGGTGAGTGGCTTTTTTAACACCTTATTGTGGCAGGGACTTAAGCGTACTCACCATAGGGACTCTAAGGAAAAAAAAACATTAATAAATAAATAGTAAGTCCTCCAGATGGTGCTCAGCTCAGTCAACTCAACATATATGTATCGTAGAGCTGTTCTCCGAGAATAGGCGAGGAAATTTCATATCTTATAGAATTATTTCTTAAAAAAACACACGAGAATATTGTTTTCCTCTTCAAGCTTATGTGGTCCTATTTATTCAATTACTTAACTAGCAGGAAAGATTCTATATTGTTTCTAATTTCTGAGACACAGTGGCCAAAAATGTCCAAAAGTTGTTTTCAATTTGACGTTTACTTCATATTACTATTCATTGAATTCTCACATCATGCTTTAAAAATAATTCATATGTAACATGTTGAATCACATCCTTCTGTCTTTAACTGGCCTCATGAATCTTTAAGTCCTAATTCTTGGTTGTTTTAATGTATATGTGAATACCACTATAATGTTAATTAACACCTCTATGTTTTCCTCTCTATATACTTCTACATATTTTCTCCATACATGTTTCCTTTTTCTTTGGTTTTATAACATCTGATAAAAAATTGAGTTTAATAAAGGCCAAAGTCTTAAATATAGCACTCTTGAGCATTTTATTTCATAGTTTTAAATTAACACAAATACACAATGTATTTTTCTTTTTGAAAATAAAATTTGAGATAAAAATATTTAATGTATTGCTTAAGATTCTCATGTGTCTGAGATGACACATTTGTAACAATGCTATCTAATCATTAAAATACCTATTATTGATAGATGATGGATCAATTATGAAGAAAAATATGTGCACATAGAATGGGTGTTTCATTTTAGATCATTAATTAGTTTTTGATTGCTATAAAACAAATTACCATAAATTTCACATCTCAAATCAACATAAATTTATTATCTCATGTGTTTTTTGTGACAGGATTTGAATACATATTAGTTGGCTCTCACCAAGGTGAAAGCAAGATTTCAGTAGGGATTTGATCTCATCTGAGGCTCCTGTCTTCTTTCAAGCTCACATGGTTGTTAGCAGAATGTTTCTTCTTGTGGCTCTGTGACTGAGGTCTAGTTTTCTTGTTGGCTGTCACCTAAAAACCACTCTCAGCTCCAATATCTTGCCATGCAACCCTCTCAATAGGCCCTCATACATAGCAGTTTGCTTCTTTTTGAGTACAGTAGGAGAGTATCTGTCTTACACTACACCTTCGTTTAGAGAACTCACCTGATTAGGTCAAATACATTCAGAAAATTTTCTTATTTTATTAACACAAAGTCAACTGATTAATAAGCTAATCAAAAGAGTGAGGTTTCATCTTTTTTCTAGCTCAGCCTATTTACTCAAGAAGAAAAAATTTCATAGAAATGTACATGGAGTAAGTAGAAAATGTTGGAAACTATTTTAGGTTGAATTGCATCTCTCCAAAATTTATATGTTACCGTCCTAAATCATAGTACCTTTGTCCTGAGACAGAGTATTTCAAGAGATAGTTCAGTTAAAATGAAATCATTAGGCTTGGCCCTAGTTCGGTAGGAATGATGTACTTATAAGAAGGGGAAATTTGGACACATACACACACAGAGGAAAGATAGCGTGAAGACGCAGGGAGAAGACCACTATCTGCCAGTGATTGGATTCAGGACATGCTACCCCATAATATGGTACTTTGGCATTTGGGAAAACAGTGGAAGCAGTAAGATACATTCACCTTCTCTTCATTCTTTTTCCTGAAGCAACCCATAAAACCTAGGAGGGTCGCTCTCCAATCTTCTCCTTTCCTTCTTCCCTGAAAACCTTCATGTGGCAGGTGTCCTGCCCTACCTAGGGGAAAGGAATGACACACAGTGATGCTAAGAAGAATCTGAACAAACAGGCTTTGCCAATTTATTACCAATAGATCGTACCCTTCTGTCCTCCAATCCTATCTCTGCACATCCGTCCATAAAAATACACATATTTCTCCATTTTTTTGAGTCTTCATTTTTGATGGCTCCCATGTCATATAAAATTGATATTAAATAAATTTGTATGCTTTTCTCTGGTTAATCTGCCTTTTGTTATGGGGGTGTCAGCCATCAGCCTTGTGATTGGTGAGGAAAAGATATTATTTTTATCCCCTACGGTTTCTGGTACCCAAACCGGGGAAGCTCAGACACCCACTCACTCTGCAGCCTGCAGATGAGATCCTGTGACAACTGAGAAAAAGCTGACAGAAAAGTAAGAATTTTTACCCAGGTCAGCCCTCCCAGATCTCTGATGGTGGTGTCCAGTTGAAACAGAAAATTTCTTCTTTCCCTTCCTTACCAAATTCAGAGTAGCAGGATAAAATCATTTGTTTGAAAGGTCACTCTGGTGTAAATTTGGTTTTAGAAGATCCATTAGTTACTGATTTTCTTCTCTCCCAGGGATGGTTATCTCTTTCCTGTTCATCTAATTTTATGTCCTGTGAGCTTGGCTTTATAACCAGTGAGATTATTCTTTCTGATCTCTCCCAGCTAGAGGGTGCAAGTATTGTTTTGTGTCAGGCAGCCAGTAGAATATGCTGGGAGTCCAAGAATTTTTTGTTTGGCAGTGCCAGCTCTCAAGAGAGTTTGTTATCTCAACCCTTCTTGCTTGGTTAGTTGTTCACCCTAGTAATCTGTGACCAGAGGCATTCTATGTTTTATAGGAGATGAGAGATGTCATTTTACAGGCAACAAAGATTTTTTCTTTCTTTTTGCTTTCTTTGGAAGTGGTTTTAAATCTTGGGAGGGCTGCATCTATTTTCTGCACCCAGTTTGTTTTCTGTTTTCTTTTTTCTTTCTTTTTTTTTATTTTTCCTTGAGAGAGGGTTTCACTCTGTCACCCAAGCTGGAGTGCAATGACGCCATTATGGCTCACTGCAGCCTGAAACTCCTGGGCTCAAGTGATCCTCCCACCTCAGTCTCCAGAGTAGTTGGGATCACAGGCATGCACCACCACACCTGGCTAATTTTTATTTTTAGTAGAGGTGGTCCCTCGCTATCTTGCTGGGGCTGTTCATGAACTCCTGGGCTCAAGTGATCCTCCCACTTTGGCCCCGCAAAGTTCTGGGATTACAGGTATGAGCCACCACACCCTGCCTTGCATCCTATTTGAAAGACATCTCTTTTGTCCAAGGATAAGTTATTAAAGGCTTATTGGTTTGGGTTCTGAGTCACTTCACAGGTACTGTTGGTTTAAAAGAAAAAGAAAGGGGCCCTGTGTGGTGGCTCATTCCCGTAATCCCAGCACTTTGGTAGCCCAAGGCAGGCAGATCACTTGAGGCCAGGAGTTGGAGACCAGACTGGGCAACATGGTGAAACCCTCTCTGTACTAACAATGCAAAAATTAGTCCGGCATGCTAGCGTGTGCCTGTAATCCCAGATATTCAGGAGGCTGAGGCAGGAGAATTGCTTGAACCTGGCAGGCAGAGATTACAGAGACCTGAGATTGCACCATTGCACTCCAGCCTGGGGGACAGAGTGAAACTCTGTCTCCAAAAAAAGGTAAAAAAGAGATCAATACTTCTAGAAATATCTGTTGTTTGTCCTGACTGAAACTTGATGATAAAATATTTGAGAAACTTATTTTTAAGAGCTCTGTGGTCAGAAGTTGGCCTAACTGAAAGCTGATATTTAAATTCAGGCTATGCATATATCAAATATATCATATTTATACTGTATACAACATATATAAAAGATTATATTACATATAATGTATATAATATAAAAATGTATTCAGAAATTCAGAATTGTCTTTAAATACCATGAATATATAATTTTCTACTCAGATTTATAGGTAAATAAACCTTATGTTTCTGTTGGATTCTGCTTTTCCATGAACTCTTCTCAGTGGACTAAAATCCTATTTTCAAACCCCTGCTAACTGTATGCTCTGCCTTTTCTTATTTGTTTACTATTTTTTTTTTCTTGGAATGTTTTTTGCCAATAATAATGTAAAAATTCATTGGCCTCTTTGAGAAACTTAAGATCTCCCCATACTGGCTCCTCTAGGACCTCTTCTTTCCATTTATTTCTGCTTTCTCTTCTTTTTTGATTTCTTGGATTTTTCCCTTCAGTTTTTTTTTTTCTTTTTGAATCCTTGATATATCCCTTTTCAATCCTCTATCTCCCCTTTCAAGCCACTACCTCCCCCATCTCTCTGTCCACGCCTGACAAACATTTTTCCACTCCAGCCTCTCAGTCCCTTGAGTCCCTTGTTCTCAAGGGTCTCAAGCTCCCCTCCAAAGTAACCACTTGAAGATAGAAATAAAATAAGACTATCTGGAAATAAATATTTTGTCTATTTATAAGGGCTTTGGAGAAAAACAGCTGCTAGATCTCTTCTAGTCACTTGCCTAAAAGCTAGCCCACCACCTCAGGAAGATTGACCTCTGCTAATATGCAAAAATCATCTGAAACTCCCTCTTAGAGAAATGTAGATTCTTTCTGTGTGCATCCGATATGTTAATTTTCTATCCTGTCTCTTCTAAACATGGTAGTTATCTTTTGGGAATTAAAAACTTCAGGAGATTACTGTCTCTCTCTCTCACACACACACATACACACACACACACAAACACACAGTTTGGAAATTGGGCAAATGAAAAAGTTTAAAAGTCTTTTCCAGAAATAATAAAATGTTTTTTTCCATGTAAGCAGGTAATCTTAAGTTGTCCAATTTTTGTCAGAAATACAATTTGATAAAAATGTAAGTTGAGATTAGCCAGTGAGCTCATATTTCCATGTTTTACTGACTCACGACTAAAATTTTAAAATGGAAGCTATGATATTTGTATCTGTCTGTATATTTGTATATGTTTTTGTATTTATGTTTGTAGGTTATTTCTGTGTGTGATTTTCTCTACCACTTGATGGTATTATTAATTTATAGAATCTCATAAATAAGTTCTACTCGAATTTGCCTTGAGATAAATGAGTGCTTATGTAAATTAAGTATTCCTAAAACTTTCAGACATATGGAGACTAACCCAAGTTTTTTGTTGTTTTTTTTTTAACTTGACCTAATATGAAATAAACTTTGATAGATAAAACTAGTTTAAATATTACTGGTAAAATAAAAACAAGAATGTGTTAATAATTGTCATTAAATACAATGCAGATATACATTTTTTTCTACCCAGGTTTACTAGTCAAACATGCCTACGCTATCTCTACCAGATGTTTAAGGTTACAAAACTATAATTACAACCTAAGAGCAAATATGCAATAAAAATGAATTGACTGATGAATAGAAGTTTAAAAAAAGGGAGGGGGGGGAACCATGTTTAACTTCCTTTGCTTCTGTGATATTTGTGATACTTGCTTGACTTGTCTACTAGAAAAACAAGATAACGGTTAGCTTTGACTAGTGTCTAATGGAATTTTGATGAAGAATTCAATCATAATTGTTAAGAACAAGGGTATTAAATAGGATATAACTAGGATAAATGTTTATAAATAAACTTTTCACATATCATTATGTTTATAAGTAGTTGAAAAATCTTTTTGGTAACTGTAATCCTAATGTTATGCTAAGTTAAATTAAGTAATAGGTAATAATTAAATGTCTGGGTCGCTTCAGTTCTATGTAGTACTGAAACATTAACTGCTGAACCTGAGTTTATCTGCTTTTGGGCTCTTAAATTGTATAGAAAGATAAAATATGTTGAGTCTGTTAATAAACATGAAAAATTATACTATGAAGAAGGACGTGTTTCTACAAATTATGAAATAGTGTTCATCTATACATTGTTGGTATAATAAGTAACAGTTTCTTTTCAGTTTTCACTGGAAATTAAGTTTACTAAAGGTTAAAAATTATAATTAACATATAGAATTAAAACCACTGCAAATTATAAAGGAGACAATTATATATGCTAACTGTGTAAGAAAAATGAGATACATTTTTGACAAGAGAAGTTATAAGTCATGAGGATTTTTGTTGTTGTTAAGAGAAAAAGGAATAATTCTGTATTTGTATTAGTCGGTTCTCTGGAGGGACAGAACTAATAGTATAGATGTATATATAAAGGAGAGTTTATTAAAGGGGAGTATTGACTCACACAATCACAAGGTGAGGTCCTACAATAGGTCGCAAGCTGAGGAGTAAGGAAGCCAGTTCGAGTCCCAAAGCTGAGGAAGTTGAAGTCCAATGTTGAAGGGCAGGAAGCTTCCAGCACGGGAGAAAGGTGTAAGCCGGAAGAATAAACCAGTCTAATCTTTCCACGTTCTTCTGCTTGCTTTTATTCTGACCGCACTGGCAGCTGATTATATTGTGCCTACCCAGATTGAGAGTGGGTCTGCCTTTCCCAATCCACTGACTGAAATGTTAATCTCCTTTGGCAACATCCTCACAGGCACACTCAGGATACTTTGTATCCTTCAATCCAATCAAGTTGACACTCATTATTAACCATTATAGTATTAAAGTAGAATAACTGGTTATTCCACAATAAGAAAGAGAAAAATGTAGAGAAAAAAAGAAAGATGTACAAAAAAAAGTTTCTTAGAAAAAGTTTTGAAAAAGAAATCTTATCTTGTGCAGTCATGGCTGGCTAAGATTGGATGCATGTATTTATTTTTTAATAGTCCTAGTATTAATAGTATACTGATGCAAAACTAAAATTTGTTTTCTTTTCTCAAAATGAAGAAGTTTTTTGTTGTTTGGATTTCTTATTTGTGCTGGTGGTCTGTTCTTAATTAAAAAATTATAGAAAAATTGTTTTTCAGCCTCGTAAGTAATCTGCCTCAGAAACAAATATTTTGTGTTTCATTAAGATAATTTTCTGTGCTTTACATTGTCCTCATTAGGTATTTAATTACTTAAGAAAAGTGAGTCTTCTCAATATTAAAAAAGCTATGTCTATATGTAACTGAGTAATTTTTTATATTTGCTTTCAATTTCTTTTATCACTTTGGTATTATTTCAGAGTGACCTATAATCCATTTACTCAAGTATTTTAATTCTTTGACATTTTTGACAACTTACCAAAATCAAATTATAAAATAAGTCTTTTTGATCTTGCACTAATTTTTAGACTTTTCAGATGGGCCCCTGAAACATCTGAAAACAATTTATTGTCTCTCCTTATAAAAGAGGGATTTTAAAGTAATTAGGTTTATTTGATATGCCCTACATAGGAGTCATTGTCAAATATTAAGTGATGTTAAACTTTCTTTAAGTTATATTTGTTATTGATATGATTATTTCAAAAAACGGATATAATTTCCACAAATGTATATGGCCTTGTATAATGTCGTCAGTAATAATTTTGGTTATTATCTCAAAATGTTGTATGCCACAGAAATAATAAAATTTAATTGTCAGTTGCATCATTATTATAATATACTCTCATCAGATCTTACCCATGAATATTTTAAGTCTTTTGCCATCCATAGCCAATTATTGTTTTACTCAAATTATTTTATGAAAGTGTTTGCAATCAGTTACATTCCCAAATGGCTTCTTTTTTCAATGAGATAAGAAAAAGACTCTGACAATTTATCTAGAATGCAAGTTTCCAATAACTTTAAATCATACCACTGGACTAAGTAAGAATTTCCAGAACTCTAATGAAGAAACTGAAGAGTTTTTGAAAGTATTTATCAGATTAAGTGGAACAAGAACTGATTACATGGGGCTGAATGAAGTGAAGGGTATAAATGTTTTTGTGAGTTTTTGTTTGAAACATTGCTGGTTCTTTAATGTTTTGTTTTCCAGATTTAAGGAAATGTATTGTTTATTTTTCTTAAGCTATCTATGGCTTACAAAATTTTTGAAAAGTATATCATGGTGAACAAAACTTCACCAATTATTTTTTCCCTACCCGATTCCTCCAGAATTTGAAAACTACTCATCAGTATTATAAATTTTATGGCAATATATAGTTATTTGCATAAGTTTAATAAGAATCTGTTATCCTTGTAATGGAACAAATTTGGAAACTCTAGTTATAGTACCAAGGCTTTAACTGGAATGTTACATTTTCAGATATAACCAGACAACTTTAAATAACTTTGGTTGACTTTATTAAGTCAATAAAGCCTCTCAGAAAAAACAAAAACAAAAACAAACAAGCAAACAGAAAAAGGCCTGGTATTCTGCTATTCTGCATACATGGTTCCCATGCAGGTGAGTAAAGAATGTGTTCCTAGCAAGCCCAGGAACATCAGAATATTTGGAATATTTGGGAACCTCAAAAGAGTGGAATTCAGTCAAGTCTATAGGAATTTCAGAAGTAATCAAATGGTTAACACTTGTCTTGGCTTCTTAGCCACGCAAAGCTTTTAAATTTCGAATCTGAGATTCCTTATTCAAAGTTCTTGAAAAGCAGACTGAAATGACTATGCGATCAATCACTTGCTGCGTTTATGTAACTAATTGGGCCATGTTTAATGAGAGTAGAATTATTTTGCAAATAAATAAATTTTACCCTAATTATTTTTGAAAAAATTTAATATGGTTCTGGAAAGAAAAAATATGTTTTATGAAAAACTATAACAAACTCTTGTGGGCATTAGATCCTCATTCTGTTTATTCTTTTGGAGGTTCTGTTATTTACCTATGATCTGAACTGAATCCTGAATTCTTCTAGTTTTCTTTCATATCTGGTTACCACTACACAAATTAATAATACTTTCAATTTTTCTCCAATCCTTCTTGGTTGAAATCCTTAAAATTAAAACTTGCCTATTTCTGAAGCCCTGCAAGTAAAACTGGATATCTCTATATAGACTTCAGATAAATCTACAATACCTTATACATGGACAAACTTCGTCCTATCACTCAGGAAGCCCATCAAAACACCCAAGGCTAACTGTATTCCAGGAAAACCTGTCAAATTGCCGTTGCCTGACTTCACTGTACCTGAGATGTTTAGAGCTCAACTTCTAGAAATCTCAACTGGCTACCCTCTGAACTCACAAACTGAATTTATAGTTTGTTCTAACCATTAATATTTGCTTTTCTTTTCTTTCCATCAGAATGCCTCTTGTTAAATACTTGACTGATAATTACCACTTAGAAACCTAACTTTCGTGGGAGCCCACCTGCAACACTACCTTCTTAAATGAGACACATCTGTTAACCGTCCAACTGGACGGAGACACTAGTTCAATGTTTTATGGGATAATCCACAAAGTAGTCTCTGGACTGTGAAACTTCTTTGGGAAGTGTTATACAGGAGGATAACGGGGTTCATGACAAGCTAACCCAACACATGCCATCTTGCCATCTAAGAAGACAGCAGAAGGAGGAAGTCCATAGCCGCCGCCTTCTTGCCTTTTCTTGAAGCAAGCCATATAACCTAGGTCACTCTGACTTTCTCCCTGTCTTCTCCCCTGAGAACCCTCACGGTGTTAAAAATGACAAAAGTCCTGACCTATACCCACAGGAAAGGAATGTCCATCTAGGGATGCCAAGAATATTCTGAACATACAGATCTTGCTGACCCTCTCTCCTTGTTTATCACCATTAAATCATATCCCTTTGTCTTTAAATTATACTTCTGCACAACTATTCATAAAAATATACCTATTTACATATTTATTCAGTTTTTGATTTCTCAAGCCTCTCATGTCATGTAACAATTATGTTAAGTAAATGTATATGTTTTTCTCTTGTTGATCTCTTTTTTGATCTCTTTAGTTATGAACCTTGGAATCGGCGAGGGAAAGATTATTTATCGACCCTACAAAAATGAAAGTGAAAAGAGAAATCCTGATTTCACATATCTAGCTTCCAGAATTGTGAGGAAACAAATATCTATTAAGCCACCCAGTCTCTGGTACTTTGTTATCACAGTACTGTAATATAGGAAACAACTTAGAAATATGCCTGTCACAGGCTAGAAACATTTTAACAATGAAAATTCATTCCTTTATTCTTGAAACAAACAGCAACTACAGCTTACATATATGTCAATTTGAAGTTGGTTTGATATAAGTACTCTGTTAAACTGGTATTTCAGCAAACTATGGTTTCAATAGTTTAATCATAAATAAATAATATCAAAAAACTTTGTTAAATACATTCCAAAGGAAACTCTCTACTTTTATATGCTTTCCTTTTAAGGATTTCCCCAGAAGGTATTTGTCATGTGAATGAAATTATTTAAGTATCTGTGATTCAAACAGAAATATTATTTTATTAATATGTCATAACTTTCTGGAACAATATTGAGGAATTTTAGAGGAGGAAATAAAAACTAACACAACAAGTATTTTAATAATAATGGAAAATGTTTGTTTAAAAGCAACATTTCAGAAGCCTATAAGTGTTAAACATTAAAGCAAACATCTTATTTTATCATTATATTAAATATAAAATGTTTTCTTTTGTCACTCTTTAATGTTCAAATAAACTTTTAGAGAGTTACACCTGACAACTTTTATCTCCTTAATCCTTTTTGTCACTAAGTTCTTGCAAATTATGATTAAATAGAACATAGATTTTTCTGAAATCTCCTATGGCAACTGCACATTTGCCTTAAACTGTTTTAGATGAAAAAATAATTTTTCAACGTATTATACATTTCTTTGACTTTTTAATATAGTAAAAAGAACATGATTTTATTTTGTGCTTTAAAAATATAAACATGATACTTAGTCATGGTTCTTAGTGCAAATGCCAGAATTCATCTCTGAAGAGAAATTTATTTATAGTTATTTTATAAGGTCAGTTTATTGCATTATTTGTAAATTGTCTTTTGGATAAAACACACCCAGATTTCGATGTGATTTACTTGAGCATAATAGACCACAGCCACAATCTGTATTTTTTTCTCCAAGAAAAGGCAATTTTATTAATCATATTATAAAGGTTATAAAGTTTCAGGCCAATAAAGAATAATTTAACTTTCTTAGGCTCTTATGTTGATGAGTAAGAAAGGAAAACATTTGGATACCTTAACTTCTATGATTAGAGGCAAGATATAAATAATGCTTATTGTGGGCCAGGCGCAGTGGCTCACACCTGTAATCCCAGCACTATGGGAGGCTGAGGCGGGTGGATCACGAGGTCAGGAGATCCAGACCATCCTGGCTAACAAGGTGAAACCCTGTCTCTACCAAAAAATACAAAAATTAGCCGGGCGTGGTGGTGGGCGCCTGTAGTCCTAGCTACTTGGGAGACTGAGGCAGGAGAATGGCATGAACCTGGGAGGTGGAGCTTGCAGTGAGCCAAGATGGCGCCACTGTGCTCCAGCCTGGGCGACAGAGCGAGACTCCGTCTCAAAAAAAAAAAAAAAAAACTTATTGTGGGGATACTTTATCAGCAGAGAGTGTCTGTTTTGTGATAGCCAATGAAAACACAACAAACGTCTAATATAAAACGGTATCACTAATTAATGCAATGAATAAAGCAAATAACTTTTCCATTTAACATTAATTCACTAAGCAGTTGCTAAGGAGTTTCTATTCACACAGATATATCAAAGATGTGTGTCTCGTATAGAATCAAAATCAAAGTTTGATGGTTTTTTTTATTGTTCTTAATAGAGAAAAAATCCATTAGGAACTTAGCACCTTATTTATATGATACATACTGTATAACTTGCCACTTTTGTGACATAGTTTCTACAAAAATCCCAAACAACTAGTCAAGCTCTCATTAATTTTTTAAATTGTTTTTACTTCTTATGTATGCAGCTGAATAATACAGTAGAGCAGAAAAAAATATTGTGACCATATTACCCTTGACATACCTAGTCTGCAATAATATTTTACTAGGTGGGTTTAGTGCACTCTTCCTTGATTATCACAAACAAGTGATCCAATATATCTTCACACTATTGTATACATAATGTCAGTTGCTGATAATGAAGATAGTTTTTGCAGGAATGATGAGTTTGTTGCAAATTGTACTGTTTTAAACTTAATGTTTAAGACTAAAAAGTCATAAATTTATTGGCAAATAGCTTACTTGTACCATATGATAAATAAAATCTGCATATTCTAATTTTAATGAATCTATTATTTTTAACTTTAAAGGAAGTTGTTCATTGAGAGGTGGCCATATACTTCTGCCAAGGTGAAAATACCAATGATATTACTAATATATGCCCATGATTCTGTTTCTAGAAATAAAAACATCAAGTACACATTTACTCATTTATCTTCCTGCTTTTTTTCTATAAAGTGTTCTTTTGTGCCCCAAATACCCCTTTCACCTCCAGAATTTCTGCCTCAAAAAAACTATAGCACCGTACAGTGCGAAGAAAATTGAGAACAGAGTCAGGAAAATCACAGAACTGTGAAAAACAACTTTGTAACTCAGAAGATGGCTTCTGGAGCTGGATAACCTGGAAAGAAATTCTGGATCTTCCAGGGAATGCATGTATGACCCTGGGCACGATACATAACCCACGTATGCCTCTCCTTTAGTTTCTTCATCTGTATAATGAATATTCCCATAGGTGGATTATGGATACTACATCAGTTAATATATGCAAAGTGCATAGAACAGTCCCAGGCCCACAATAAGCCTCCATAGAAGTATGTTAACATCATCCTGTCTGTGCAACTCAGGTTTCTTTAATAAAAAATGGTTAGAGGTCTTTTTAACCTTTAAAACATCAAGACTTGGCTTGGAGCGGTGGCTCACGCCTGTAATGCCAGCAATTTGGGTAGCGGTGGCGGGAGAATTGCCTGAGCTCAGGAGTTCGTGACCAGCCTGCACAACACTGTGAAACCCTGTCTCTACTAAAATACAAAAAATTAGCCGGGCATACTGGCAGGCGCCTGTAGTCCCAGCTACTGAGCAGGCTGATGCAGGAGAATTGTTTGAACCCAGGAGGAGGAGGTTGCAGTGAGCTGAGATCATGCCACTGCACTCCAGCCTCAGCAACAGAGCGAGACTCTATATAAAAAAATAAATAAATAAATAATAAGACTTTTGGTCAAAAGAGTTAGATATGTCTGCCTTAGAAAAAAAATCACTGAATTTTTTCATAGCTAAACAAATGACAATAAGCATAATATGGACTACAGTGCTTCTTAACCTTGGATTACAATAGAATTCAAAGTTATATTAAAAATGTTAATATCTGTGCTCATGCCAGATAAAATATGAGAATCTAGGGGTGGGGCTGAAGTCTGACCATAATATTAAGGCTACTAAAGACTACTCATGTGCTGATCTAAAAGGATATGGAATTTTTCATTTGTTCTACTTTACATTTTAATATCTCCTATTGCATTTTGTTGAGAGATAAAAATACCTTTATATAAAATGCTAGGATGTTGATGATAAATTGACAATAAATAAAATTAAATAATTATAAGCAACAGCAACAAAAACAATTTTTCTCACTATCCAGTGAGATATCTATTTTCTCAGTCTTCTGTAACCTTCTCCCAGAAATTCCGAGGTAATTTTTTACCTATTAACATTCACTAAGGTTCTTTTACTTGGCTTTATCACTATCAATCATTGAAATTATTTCTTTATAATCTAATTCATAGATCAAACTTTTGTTTTTACTTTTATTAAATTAATCATTTATCAGTATATTTGTGTTTTAGGTCAATATTTCTTTCTTTCTTTCTTTCTTTTTTTTTTTTTTGAGACGGTGTCTCGCTCTTTCACCCAGGCCGGACTGCAGTGGCGCTATCTCGGCTCACTGAAAGCTCCGCCTCCCGGATTCACGCTGTTCTCCTGCCTCAGCCTCCCAAGTAGCTGGGACTACAGGCGCCCACCACCGCGCCTGGCTAATTTTTTGTATTTTTAGTAGAGATGGGGTTTCACCATGTTAGCCAGGATGGTCTCGATCTCCTGACCTCGTGATCCGCCTGTCTCGGCCTCCCAAAGTGCTGGGATTACAGGCGTGAGCCACTGCACCTGGCCAACATTTCTTTTTTTTATTATTATGCTTTAAGTTTTAGGGTACATGTGCAGAACGTGCAGGTTTGTTACATATGTATACATGTGCCATGTTGGTGTGCTGCACCCATTAACTCGCCATTTAACATGAGGTATATCTCCTAATGCAGTCCTTCCCCCCCCCCCCACCCCACAACAGGCCCCAGTGTGTGATGTTCCCCTTCCTGTGTCCATGTGTTCTCATTGTTCAATTCCCACCTATGAGTGAGAACATGCGGTGTTTGCTTTTTTGTCCTCGAGATAGTTTGCTAGGAATGATGATTTCCAGCTTCATCCATGGCCCTACAAAAGACATGAACTCATCATTTTTTATGGCTGCATAGTATTCCATGGTGTATATGTGCCACATTTTCTTATTCCAGTCTATCATTGTTGGACATTTGGGTTGGTTCCAAGTCTTTGCTATTGTGAATAGTGCCACAATAAACATACGTGTGCATGTGTCTTTATAGCAGCATGATTTATAAACCTTTGGGTATATACCCAGTACTGGGATGGCTGGGTCAAATGGTATTTCCAGTTATAGATCCCTGAGGAATCACCACACTGACTTCCACAATTGTTGGACTAGTTTACAGTCCCACCAACAGTGTAAAAGTGTTCCTATTTCTCCACATCCTCTCCAGCACCTGTTGTTTCCTGACTTTTTAATGATTGCCATTGTAACTGGTGTGAGATGGTATCTCATTGTGGTTTTGATTTGCATTTCTCTGATGGCCAGTGATGATGAGCACTTTTTCATGTGTCTTTTGGCTGCATAAATGTCTTCTTTCGAGAAGTGTCTGTTCATATCCTTTGCCCACTTGTTGATGGGGTTGTTTGTTCAACATTTCAAATAACCTCATTGAAATTGTGACTGGAGATCCCTGGCATTGCCAATTTAATATTTTCAACACTGAATTATCTTCCCTTCACAAAAGACTGAAAAAGTCTAGATTTCTCAGTTTCTAGTAGCAGTATACTGTTCCTTCAAAGTAGAATGTGAGGTTTATCTTTTAATCACCCTCCTCCCTCATGTTTCTTAAATTTCCAAATTAAGTTACAAAATATGTAATATTTTATTTACTAACTGATTTGTTTATTCATTTTTTATTCATTATGTCTATGCTGCCCTATTTGTATAGTCTGGGAATTTTGGAAATTGACCATGGAACTCACTTACTGAAACATGTCCAGTGATTCTTTGTTTACCTAAAGCTAAATTAGTCAATAGTGACATTCAAATAGTTTCCCTCTACAAGCAGCATGATGACTAAGCTAATTGCCCAAAGAATCTATTTATAAGCCTTTCAGCACCTTAAAAAATTTTTTTAATTCAACTAAAAATACAGCTGAATGTAATCATATCCTTAAGTGACAGTTTTTTTTTTCAATTTTATATTAAAATATATCTGAGGGCTGGGATTAAATTTTATTCAACTTTGTATTCTCTCAAAGGCCTTAGTAAGAATAAGATTTAATTTATTCAGCAAAATGTATTGAATTTATGTTAGTACATAATGCCTGTGGAATCTAAAATACACAGGCAAAATATAGTTGCTAAATCAATTTTAAAATTTCTCAGGGGAAAATACAACTCATAACATTTCAAGATGTGATACTCATGCTTAAAATATCATTGCTGCATTCCAATTTGTAAACTAAATAAAGCCTATTCTGTGTAAGCATGAAGAGGACAACTTGTAAGTAATAGAATTAGAATGGATTTGTGGTTTAGCGTTCTTTCCAGCATAACACAGTTGGCCCCATTTCCCAACCCCTTTGTCATGTGAACTAATTTTACTAATCAGGCTGTAGAAGTACAGCATAGCCAAGGAAGATTTTGTTGAAATAGTGTTTTAAATACCACCTTGATTTAGTCCATGCCACCGTAGCATTTACACTTCCTTAGTCTATTCTAACTCAAGAAATGGTATGCATTTTTTAAAACAAAACTTTCTGTTTATAAAGAGAAACTATAGTCTGAAATCTGCCTCAAAATGTTTTGTGTTATGCAGAGTAGGAAATAATTAAAAAGAGAACGTCTTCCAATGGGAATTTTATTCATTCATTTGAAAGTACTTAGCACAAAGTTTGGAGCAGCAATGCCACTGGCCTCCCCTTCCACTCATTGCCCAGCACATGTGTTAAGTAATGATTTTTATGCGTAAGTCTTCCTATCCTGCTTAAGCTGATTCAAAATATTAAGAGGCTTTACACTTTTTCTGTCTTTGCAATATCTCTGCAGCAATTCTGGATCATGACCTGGACTGTTGAAAACCATAAAAATAAAAAATATATATATAACCATTTCATTTTATACAGTTTTGTGGAGGAGCAGGTGGCTGATAAAAAGCCCCACTCCTTAGTGTTGAGGCAAAAGCAGCAGTTGACGAGCAAAGAGTACCCTTTCCTGTGGAGTTTAAATTAAATTCGGATTTGTTTCAGCAGGGCCTTAATAGAAGCTCTATGACTGGGATGCTTTGGCTTAGCTGATATCTCCATATGCTTTTGCTATGTCGAAGCCCATTTAGTCATTTCGTACACTCAAATAGATAGTATTAGTGATAACCAACTGCTATATGTATTAAATGTATGATCATTATTTGTGACCTTGTGCCACAGTTCTTATATATGCAAGTTGTAAGAAAAGCATATTAATATTGCTGTCATCCCCTTTTGTATTTATGGCCAGTATTTACTCTTCACTATTTTACTTTTCCAATCACAACTGCCAATCCTATTGCTCCATATCAAGCTAAATTTACACTCCCTGAAGAATCTCTTTCTGTCTGTAATCAAGAAAACTTAGCCTCTGGAAGACCTGCCATTGTGAAAAGGATTTAGCAGCCACTACTAGCACAGTGGTGCATTACTGGTAGGAACATTAATAAATGTTTCTTTGAGTTGCCATAGAAGGATAGAAGAAAAGGTAGAGGAGGATAAAAATTAGGCAGATAAGAAATTAGAATTGTTGGTCTTTTGACACTTAAAAGCGTAAATGTATTAATATGCAGTGATGTTTGTATCTGTTAAGTAAAAATCAATTTTCTACAAAATATAATATATATAGTCTCAGCTATTTTTGTGTTTATGTGTTTTTATGGCGATCTGAATAGATAGATAAACACCAAAGTGATAAGGCAGTTTATCAATGGTTGTAGGGAATTACTGATATTGTTTTTCTAAATTAAGACGCATTTTCTAATCACGATTTAACCAATTTTTTAAAAAAAGGAAAAAAATTATGAAAAAAGGAAAATAAGGAATATCCTTAACAATAAGAAAGTGTCCTGGATAAATGTGGCATAATTTGCTAAAGAATTCAACAGCTTCGAATTTTCTGAAAGAACCAAGCCTCATCTAACTGTGTTCATTGTAAAAATATAGTGATTCTTAGCCAAATTAAGAGTTCTCGAATTTGAAGAAAACTTGTCCTCATGGTGTAAATGGGGCACAATGCCCCTTCTATTTTGAGTAATGGAAAATAAACAATGTCGAGAAAATGGTACCTAAGAAAATAATACCCAGTTATCATGTCAAAACTAAGTAGTCTGGAAGTACTTTGAAAACCAGAAATAGATCAATGAGTATAGTCAAGCTAGACCCACAAGTAGATTGTTTTCCTAGTGTCTTTTCCAGTCTTCCTAGTGCCCAGTATCAAACAACTGATATATGTGGACTGATGGCAGAATATATGCATTCAATTCTTATCAAACATAATGTATTCTTATCAGTTTCCCTATAAGGAGAGCTCAACTCACATACATTAGGTTAGAAGAAAGAAGAGTCTTCCAAGTGGTAGAGTTGATCATTTTAAAAGTAGCCAAGCAAGTAATCCTCCTAAGAGTAAAAGTATTCATTCCACCAAACTGGGATGGTGGGGTGGGGTGGCTGGGGGGAAAGAAAATTAAAGAGTATTCTGTAAGGAATACATTATTTCTAGTGATAACTATTTTCTTAAATATGGAGGGAAAGACAACCAGACATGAAATAATCGTTCTTTGTGAAAATAGAATAATAGGAAGGATTAGGTAGAATTTTAGTGAATGATCTTTTCTTAGTGCGTCCTTCTATCTAATATACTTCTCTCTTGATTCATATGGTAGTGATAGATTTCTATGAACAATGCCTTTGAGCAGGGTATAAATAACCTTAAGCTGATTTTCTGAATACGTCTCCAAATTGATAACAAAAACCACAATCTTTGAAGCCAAGTTGTTTGCAAAACCTGAGCATTTTGAGATACATACATGCATGCATACACATAATTATCTTAAAAAATTACCCACCTCTATCAAAATGTAATCATTGGTAAAGCCTTTTATTTGTTTTCTATTACTATTGTAACAAATCGCCACAGACTTAATAGCTTAAAAACAGCACAAATGTGTGACTATTTGGGGCATCTTACAGTTCCGGAGGTCAGAAGTCTGGATGGGTCTTACCAGGCTAAAATCAAGGTGTCGCCGGGCTGTTTTCTTCCTGGAGGCCCCATGAGATGGTCTGTTTTCTTGCCTTTTCTAGCTTCTAGAGGCTGCCTACCTTCCTTAGCTTGCATTTGGATTTGAAGCATGTCTATCCCTAGTGCAACTGTTTGTAATAGTGTTTCAGGGTTTGGTTCACCTTCTGTTTCAGAATTAATCAAGTTTATTTCATTACCTTTAATTTTCCATTCTTCGCAGCTTTTTTATTTTTATTCTTGCCTCTGTTATGAATATTTTATAGCTAAATGATAAACTCAAGTGAAAGAAAGACTATTTCACACCTACACTGCTGAAAATTAAACAGGCATTCTTTGCACACATTTTAACATCTTTAGTGTGTGGCCTTGCACCTTTAGTTTCCTATGAAAATCTCCTTTTATGAACTATAAGTAGTTATGATTACATAAACTAAAGTCAGAACATTTTAAATGGCTCAAAGCAACAGCAGGGCAAACCTATTTACATTTTGAAATATGTATATTATATATATGTACATGCATACAAATATACATTCACACATATACACTTAAATTATAATGGTATTTACAAACATCATGGTTTAAGTGAAAGGATAATGTATAATTATGTATGATAGCAGAAATGTGAAAATGTCTATAATAGAAGTTATTGACATTTACATAATGAATGTATACAAAAATGGATTTAAAAGCCATAGAAATAAAATAGTCATAAAATTATTTTCATAATATACATAATGAAGTATTTTCAAGAGATTATTCCTCGTGTCTATCTTAAACTTGGGTAAATAACAGAATGGTGTTTAAGCAAATATCGCTCTCTTTATGGATTGTTACTCAAAGAGTAAATGTTTGAGTGTGTGATACTCCATTCTCCATGATGTGCTTATTTCACATTGTACGCCTGTATCAAAACATCTCGTGTACCCCATAAATATATACACATACTATGTACCCACAAAAATTTAAAAAATAATTTAAAAAAATTAAAAATAGACAGATAATGATGATATTCCTGAAGATAACTTAAGACTGTAAGTCTGCCTCAACTAATCATATTATTTTATATTATCTGGAAACTATTAATATATCTAGTTTAGAACGTAGTCCCTTTTGTCTCACATGATCAATGATTGAAAAGGAATCTTTGAAAATATATAAATACTGAGTAATTTAGTAATTAACAGGTAATTTTTATACACAAGTATATTTGTTATGGGCAAGAGAAGCATAAGTCCTAGTATACATTGAAGGATTTATATTCTTATAAGAATATAAAATAATATAAATATAAAAAGAATATTAGAAAAATGATTTAAATATATCCTTCTTCTTATATTCCTTTTCTTATATTTTATCTTTCTTGTTTTATATTTTATCAAGCTTCTCTCAATTTTCATAAATCCAAAGCCATCACATTTTATCTGGTTCAGCTGCATTATTTCTTCTAACTAAATTCCTTTAATAGGATGAGTTTGCTTGGGAATGCAGAAGTCTGATTATGCATAGTGAAGCTGCCACTTTGACTACTACAAAGAATTCACCTGTGTACCCTGCCACACTTATTTTATTTTAAGCAAATTAGATCAATTGTGTCAAAAGCACTTGATAGGTTAAGTCAGGTGAAAACTGAGACTTCATCATTGGAAGTTAGTACTAATAGTGAAATAAAATTTTCAGTAGCAACAGATATGGCAAAGGCCTGATTGGATTGGTTTGAGTAAAAACAGAAAGTGAACAACAGGAAATAGTATGGATAGAAAATTCTTTAAGATTATTTTTCTAAAAAGGGAGAAGAAAGTGGGGTTTAGCAGAAGACGGAATATGTGTTTAGGGTAAGTTTTGTGTGTCAGCTTGTTAATTTATATAAACTCTGAAAACAACAACTTTTTGTATGATTATGGACTGATCCAATGAAGTATGAGTACCAAAACTAATAAAAATGGCGTTGTTGAAAAGATGAGAGGGTCTGGGTTTTCATGCACGTAAGAAAAGACTGAATTTAGGGCATCCAAGAGGAAAAAAAATATATATAGGAAATGGTTGTGATAAGGAAGTTTTATAGGATCTCTTTTTGTGGCTTTTGTTTTGCAAGTGAGTTAGGAAAAAAGACAATCAGCTGAGAGTATGGAAAGAAAATTTTAGAGGGTTGGAAAGAGAAAAAGAATGAAATAGTTATCTACGAGAGTGAGAGAAAAAATAGAATAAAAGCAGGTTGTAGTTATCCTTGGCAGTCATCTGAGATCACGTAAGTTTAGTAGTTATGAGTTTGAAGGGAATCCTGTCTGCATTGTTGTGTCTTTTCCTTCAGCTAAGTTCAGCTGAACTTAGGTTTCGAGGTCTATGTAGCAACAGTGCAACTGAGGCTAAAAAAATGATTGTGAAAATGGACCCTGCATAGAACAGGAAGGGAGACTGATTTAGGCTGGAGGTAGGAGGCCTGATCCCTAATTGGCTTTGAATTGTGAAAAATGCTTAGGAATTAGCTCTGCAAAGTGGGGGATATTCCAGGTTGATGGTTGTTGAGATGAAACAGATGAAGCGATTATGAACAATGAATTGGAAGGAAAGAAGGTTGTCAAATAACCATCTAAAGAGTCTGGCCTTAGGAGTCAATTAGAATTGAGGAGTTTTGGACCTAAGAGGCCAGGTGGTAGATGTGTCATCCTTAAGAACAACATAGAAAAATTATAGGATTTAGAGTGGAAAGAAAAAGCATGAACTGGCACTATAGCCCAGGCTGGAGTACAGTGGTGTGATCACAGCTCACTGCAACCTCCATCTCCTGGGTTCAAGTGATTCTCCTGTCTCAGCCTCCCTAGTTGCTAGCTGGGATTACAGGCACGTGCCATCACACCCGGCTATTTTTGGATTTTTAGTAGAGACGAAGTTTCACCATGTTGGTCAGACTGGTCTCTAACTCCTGACCTCAAGTGATCCACCTGCCTAGGCCCCCCAAAGAGTTGGGATTACAGGCATAAGCCACCACTTCAGGCCAAGTCTTTAATGAAAAAGAGATTGAGTAGCTGGCAGAAAATAGTTATAAACCAGGGGATTCTATAGTATTACAGTACAAACCTCTACATTACCACCTCATAGAGGGTGAGAAGAATGTCTAGAGATGGCATTAAGTCTTTTGTTTTTTCACTGCATGCTATCAGTTGCTGCTAGTTTTCCTACTTCCTAAATATTTGGAACTCCCCCTCACTTTTGTTCTTTCATTTCATACTTCAAATTTAAGATTTGATCCTACTTATTTTACTCCATAGTCACTGTAAAAACAACTATTTATTCCCTATCACTCCTTCTCTTTAGCAATTTTTTACTCTTCTTACTCCAAATAATTCTATTACTCCCTAATACATAAAGTGAAATATTCCAAGCTCCTTAATATATCTCATAAGACCCTTCATAATATGTCTTCAGCCTATATTTCCAGCTTGATTTCATGTAATTCCTTGCTTTGTACTTTAAGCTTCTGCAATAATAGTTCTAATATTCTTCATTAGACCATATAGGCTTCTCTTGTAACACATTTGCTTATTGCTGCACTTGACATACAGAAGGTCACATAATTATTTACTTTTCTATCAATCTGTAAATTCTTTGAACGGAGATTATATATGTATATGACTAGCATACTGCCTGGAATAGAATCACACTCAAAACCTGTTTATTTGATTGGATTGGATCTAGTTTAAATCAAATTACTATAATTAATATAGACATATATTATAATTTATATAAATATATTGATATAAAGAAATACCTGAGACTGGGTAATGTAGAAAAAAACCAAAAAACAAAAAAACAGGTTTCATAGGCTGATATGGTTTGGCTGTGTCCCAACACAGTCTCATCTTGATTTGTAATTCCCTTATATTAGGGTTCTAAAGCGGGACAGAGATAATATGATAGATATATACCTATATAAAAAGGGGAATTTATTAAGTAGTATTAACTCAAACAATCACAAGAGCTGAGGAGCAAGGAAACCGGTCTGAGTCCCAAAGCTGAAGAACCTGGAGTTCGATGTTTGAGCGCAGGAAGCATCCAGCACAGGAGAAATATGTAGGCTGGAAGGCTAAGCCAGTCTAGGCTTTTCATGTTTTTCTGCCTGCTTTATATTCTCTGGCAGCTGATTAGATGGTGCCCACTCAGGTTAAGGGTGGTGATATTAAGGCCACTGTTGCTTCCTCAGGGAATGCAGGATTAATCTCCTCTGACAAAGGTGGAAAGGCTGATGGCAGCCTGGGTCGGGGAGGGGATGTTGCCACCACTGGGGAAAAGGAGGCTGTTTCCTCTGGCAAAAAAGGCTAAACAGAATTTAGGAGCTTGGTGTCTTCAGCTTCATCAGGGTCCTCCCACACATCCCCATCACAGATTACAGGGTCCCATTTTTTTCCCCAAGCAATGCTCTCTTTTTAACAGTAGCCACCTAGTGAGGCTGAGCATTCACCTGATATGGTTTGGCTGTGTCTCCACCCAAATCTCATTTTGAATTCCCATATGTTGTGGAAGGAACCTAGTGGGAGGTAATTGAATCATGGGGGCAAGTCTTTCCCAGGCTGTTCTCATCATAGTGAATTAGTTTCATGAGATCTGACTGCATCATAAGGGGGAGTTTCCCTGCCCAATCTTTCTCTTTGCCTGCTGCCATCTACGTAAGACATTACTTGCTCCTCCTTGCCTTCTGCCATGATTGTGAGGCTTCCCCAGCCATGTGGAACTGTAAGTCCAATTAAACCTCTTTCTATTGTAAATTGCCGAGTCTTGGATATTGTGTTTTTATAATCAGCATGAAAATGAACTAATGCAGTGAACTGGTACCAGTAGAGTGTGGGACTGCTGAAAAGATACCTGAACACATGAAAGCAACTTTGGAACTGGGTGACAGGCAGAGGTTGCAACAGCTTGGAGGGCTCAGAAGAAGACAGGAAAATGTGAGAAAGTTTGAAACTTCCTAGAAACTTGTTGAATGGCTTTGACCAAAATCCTGATAGTGGTATGGACAATAAGGTCCAGGTTGAGGTGGTCTCAGGTGGAGATGAGGAACTTGTTGGTAACTAGAGCAAAGGTGACTCGTTATGTTTTAGCAAAGAGGCTGGCAGCATTTTGCCCCTGCCCTAGAGATTTGTGGAACTCACAAGTTGAGAGAGATGATTTAGGGTATCTGGAGGAAGAAATTTCTAAGCAGCAAATCATTGAAGAGGTGACTTGGGTGCTGTTAAAGGCATTCAACTTTATAAGGGAAGCAGAGCATAAAAGTTTGGACAATTTGCAGCCTGACAATGCGATAGAAAAGAAAAAGCTGTTTTCTGGGGAGAAATTCAAGCAGGCTATACAAATTTGCATGAGAAATAAGGAGCTGAATGTTGATCCCCAAGACAATGGGGAAAATGTCTCCAGGGCACGTCAGAGGTCTTCACAGCGGTCCCTCCCATCACAGTCCTGGAGACCTAGAAGGAAATGGTTTCCTGGGCCAGGCCCAGGGTCCCCATGCTGTATATGGCCTAGGGACTTCATGCTCTGTGTCCCAGCAGTTCCAACTATGGCTGAAAGGGGGCAACGTAGATCTCGAGCCATGGCTTCAGAGGGTGCAAATCTCAAGCCTTGGGAGCTTCCATGTGGTGTTGAGCCTGTGAGTGCATGAAGTCAAGAATTGAGGTTTGGTGACGTCTGCTTAGATTTCAGAGGATGTATGGAAACTCCTGGATGTCCAGGTAGAAGTTTTTTTTCAGGGGTGGAGCTCTCATGGAGAACCTCTGCTAGGGCAGTGAAGAAGAGAAATGTGGGGTTGGAGCCCCCCCTCCAACAGAGTACCTACTGGGGCACCACCTAGTGGAGCTGTGAGAAGAAGGCCACCATCCTCCAGACCTCAGAATGGTAGATCCACCAACAGCTTGCACCATGCACCTGTAAAAGCCACAGACTCTCAATGCCCAGCCTGTGAAAGCAGCTGGGAGGGAGATTGTACACTGCAAAGCCACAGGCGTAGGGCTGCCCAAGACCAGGGGAACCCACCCTTGCTTCAGCGTGACTTGGATGTGGGAAATGGCGTCAAAGGAGATTATCTGGGAGCTTTAAGATTTGACTGCCCCACTGGATTTCGAACTGCATGGGGCCTGTAGGCCTTTGCTGTGGCCAAGTTCTCCTATTTGGAATGGCTATTTTACACAATTCGTGTACCCCTACTGTATCTAGGAAGTAACTAACTTGGTTTTGATTTTCCAGGTTCATAGGCAGAAGGGACTTGGCTTATCTCAGATGAGACATTGGACTACGGACTTTTGAGTAATTGCTGAAATGAGTTAAGACTTTGGGGGGCTGTTGGGAAGGTATGATTAGTTTTGAAATGTGAAGACATGAGATTCAGAGGGGCCAGGAGTGGAATGATATGGTTTGGCTGTTTCCCCACCCAAATCTCATCTCAAATTCTCACGTGTTGTGAGAGGAACCTGGTGGGAGGTAACTGAATCATGGGCCAGGTCTTTCCCTTGCTGTTCTCATGATAGCAAATAAGTCTCATGAGATCTGATAGTATCATAAGGGGGAGTTTCCCTGCCCAATCTCTCTCTTTGCCTGCTGCCATCCACATAAGACGTTACTTGCTCCTTCTTGCCTTCTGCCATGATTGTGAGGCTTTGCCAGCCATGTGGAACTATAAGTCCAATTAAAGCTCTTTCTATTGTAAATTGCCCAGTCTGGGGCACGCTTTTATCAGTAGTGTGAAAACAAACTAATACAGGTGGGTCTGCCTTCCCCAGCCCACTGACTCAAATGTTAATCACCTCTGGCAACACCCTCACAAACATACCCAGGATCAATACTTTGCATCCTTCAATCTAATCAAGTTGACACTCAGTATGAACCATCATACTCCCTAATCCCCACGTGTCATCCTTTAGATCAAGGGTGGAGGTATTTGGATCATGGGTGTGGTTTCCCCCATGCTGTCCTCATGATAGTGAGTTTCAAGAGATCCGATGGTTTTATAAGCATCTGCCATTTCCGCTGCTTGCGCTCACTCCGTCCTGCTGCCCTGTGAAGAAGGTGCCTACTTCTCCTTTGCCTTCTGCTATGATTGTAAGTTTCTTGAAGCCTCCCCAGCCATGCAGAACCATGAGTCAATTTAAAACCTCTTTCTTTCGTAAATTACCCAGTCTCAGGTATTTTTTCATAGCAGCATGAGAATGGGCCAATACATTGGCTCACAGTTCTGCAGGCTGTACTGGAAACATGGCTTCTAGTGAGGCCTTAGGAAGCTTCTACTTATGGCAGAAGGTGAAGCGGAAGCTTGCATGTCCCATGGTGAAAACAGCAGCAAGAAAGAGTGAGTCCAGGGAGAGGTGCCACACACACTTTCAAATTACCAGAAGTCCCGAGAACTCACTATTATGAAGACAGCACCAAGCCATGAGGAATCTGCCCCCATGATTCAAACACCTCCCACCAGACCCCACCTCCAGAATTGTGGGTTACAATTCAACATCAGACTTGGGCAGGAACAAATATCCTAGCTATATCAGTAGATATGAAGTCGTTTGTGAGAACGAAGGAGGAAGATAACAACTCTGTCTTCAGAACTGAGGTAGCCTGCAAGTAGCACTAATGTTTACAACCAGACCTTGAGGGATAGGTAGGATTTTAGTTGTTGTACGGTTAAAAACAGAATATTCCAAAAATGAAAATCACCTGAACAAAGACATAGAGGTAAAGTAGGTGACATGGTGGCAGGACTATTTATGGTCTGTATTGTGGGAATATAGAGCCTAGAATTTCCCAGCAGTGTAGAGTAAGAGATACAGCTAGGTAAAATAAGAGCATGAGGATAGATTTAGAGACAATAACAATTAAGTTTGCATTTATTTATATATTTATGGATGAAGTTTAACTTATTTCTGGTAATTTTTTAAAAAGCTTCGGTGTGGTCAAACATTTCTAACTACAGTAATGGCATTATCAGATGGGTGTCTGTTTTTAAGCACAATCACAGGTAACCATGTGAAGTTTGCCATTAGATTTATAACCACAGATGGCAAACCCTGTATTTTGGACCAGACAACTTTCACAAGTAATGTGATGGATACGTATATGCCGAGAGATTTCTGACTAAATTTTCAGTCTTTTTTTCTTCCATGTCGTTGGTCAGATTGAATTTTAGCAACTGTAATGTGCCAATGAACCCTGGCATTTAAGTTAATAGGGTAAAAATGAAGACACAGCGTGCTCTCTGAATAGTTGTAACAGCCTGCTGGATCATCAATCATGAAGCAGCTCATGCTAGGAATAAACAACAAAGAAAAATACAAACAATAGTTGGTAAGAAAGGGGTGTCGCTGCATTTAAGCAGGCATAGGAATATATTTGTAACATTAAAATGTCAGAAAATAGCATATGTATACTCATAGAATATTTGAAAGGCTGTGTTATGAATGTTTGTATTATAAGGGTAATAATATACAATATTTAAAAAAATTAATTTCCTAGCTCACCATTACGTTAATAAAATAAAAAGTAAGTTGAACATTTCTGTAAAATTAAATTTAACAATTCCATTTATGTTCAAATGATTTCATTATTTTACGATGTCACTCTGGTATGTTGAGCAATATTTCTATGAGACTCTTGTTTCAAATTAAGTCTTGTTTCAGAAAGAAAATTATATGATCTTATTTAACAGAAATATACTTAGTAGAAATGCCTTTTCAAATCCTTTCTAATATTAAAAATAGTTTAAAACGTATTTCCTTTAGAGGATCCAAAATAATTATTTGTATTAATAAGAAGTTTAAAATATAGTTAGCTTTCTCAGTAGAGAAATAATATTTTTTGTGCCATTAGGTTAAGTCCAGTTTCAAACTCTCACATCCTTAGGAAAATATTGTCTTATTTTTCTTATATATTTATCTAACATAATAGAGAACTAACCATTTTCAAAAGGAAATCATTCAAGTAAAATAAGAGGAATCTAAAACACACGTAACTTTAATTATCAAATAAGATATAGCACCTGAATTACATGTGAATATTGTAAGTTAATGATAATAATACCGTAAGTTTTTCTTGTAATATTTCTCTACCAAGTCAAGAAATGTTCATTTGTTAATTTTTATTCACTCACTCATTTATTCATTCAACAAAACTTACCTTTGGGAAAATAGTAGGGATGTAACACACACAATGGTAAAGCAATTACAGGGGTTTCCACTATAAATATGAAAAGAAGGTAAATATGCTTCATTTATATGATGGTGTTATTAGATTATGTTGGGGAAATGTCTGCCTTATCCATTACTGCAAACATATAGCAATGGTTGATGAATTAAAACAACACAGTGCTACATTTAAAAACGAGGATATCTGTGATTTAAAATTCAAAGCATTGAACAAGGCAGAAATTATAGGCTGCTGAGGTCTGTCTTCCAAAAGCAAGTAGATATGGCAAGAAGTGTAGAACAACGGAAATTCAAAGTTATTTATATCAGTGGGAGACAGATAAAAAGAGCTTGATACAGAATACCTGCATCCAGAAATGGGAAGGGGTTCCCCTACTCAAGAACACATCTAAAGAAAAATTCAAACTAAGGGCTATTTGAGCAATGACTTATTTGGAGCTACAAATGTGGACAAGAGTACAACACACTATATCCAAAATTTGGCAAATTTACTGATGGCTTGCTCATTGGATCTAATTTATTTTCAATATTCCCATCCCTCTAAGAAAAGGGAGATAGTTAAAGTCCTTCAATATATTTCAAAAGTGGTAACTCTACAGAAACTAAAAATAAGAAAATACGAAACTACTAGACAAACAATTGTCAATGCAGAAAAGACAGGACAAAAAGGAGAGAAAATAAGTGTTCCACCCCTAGTAAAGCTGAAAATCAAAATTCATGAAGATTTTGAGGAAACAGGTGACTAAATCTATTACCAAAACAGGAATTGAAATATAATTTTGACAAAAATAATAACGGATATAAGTGAAAATAAAACTTGAAATAAGCATGGTTAGCTTACTAAAACAAAAACATGACAACTAAAATAAGCAAAAAAAATGGAATCAAACACCACCACAAATTTCCAAGATGTTATAAAACAATGATAGTAAGTAATAAAATAAATAAGAATGGATATAAAAACTATTGGCCGGGCGTGGTGGCTCATGCTTGTAATCTCAGCATTTCGGGAGGCCGAGGTGGGCAGATCACCTGAGGTCAGGAGTTTGAGACCAGCCTGACCAACATGGTGAAGCCCCATCTCTACTAAAAATAAAAAAATTTACTGAGCATGGTGTCGCACACCTGTAATCCTTGGGATTTAAGTTGAACTATATTTCTATGCCATCAACAATATTTTTGTTTCCATTTTTCGACTCCATATTTTTGAACTGTTATTTAGAATGTCTATATTTGAATAGTGAATAAGATTGAGATTCTCTCTCTATATCTGTATTTATTTGGAGCCTAATTAGCTTAGGACAATCAAGGATAAATCTGTAGTTTAAGAAAGCCAGGGATGATGACTTATACCAGGGAAATCACAGTCTAAAGCCACCATGGACATCTCATGAAAAACTGGAAAACATAAAGTAATTATGAGACTTTGGAGAAAGTTTGAATTTATGTAAAATTTAATTGAAGTGTTTTGATTGGCTCAAATCAAAGTAGGGCTGTTTGTAAAGAGACTTTACAAACTTGGGAGGCTGAGGCAGGAGAAACTCTTGAACCCGGGAGGCTGAGATTGCAGTGAGCCAAAATCATGCCATTGCACTCTAGCCTGGGTGACAGAGCGAGACTCTGTCTAAAAACAACAACAACAACAAACTATCAATTACTTATCATGAAAATGAAAATGAGTCACTGAAAAACGAAAATAATATATCTGTATGTGTGTGTGTATATATGTGTGCGTTTATGTATTCTTTTTGTTTTTCAGTGATCGTTCTTCATTTTAATCATATTTATATATTTATGTATATTTCACTCTGTTTATGTATATGTTTGTGCATAACTAAAATTCAGTTGCTAACAATGGGTAGGGAGGGGTAGAGGAGATTAGGATTAGGAGATATTAGCAACATCTGTAACATTATGTTCCTTAAAGAAAAGCAAATATGAAGCATAATTAGCAAAATGACAATACTTTTTGAAGCGTGTTAGTAGGACCACAGGTGGTTTTATTTTATTAGATTATCTTCTACACATATCTATATTCTTGAAACTATAACATTGAAAACAAACAATAGAAAGCACGTTGTTAACAATGTGGATGATTACACTTTTCTAAAGTGGGACATCAATATAACTGAAGTTTTGCAGACAATTAAATATTTGGTATTAAAACAGGCAGGAACAGTAAAAGTATAAAATTATTATATGTGTGTTTATGTCTGTATGAAACTGTTAGTCTCTGAATTTATAATATCTCATTAGTTTATAATGTAAATGTATTATTACCAATGTACGTATGTGTTGATGTATAGATGTATGCATGTTTGTATACATGTATATATACAAATATATATGAGAAGTGGAGAGAGAGACAGATAATCAGCTACAAATGGGAAAGCATAAATCTGCTCTTGCATTAATCAGGCTGGAATGACAGGTGAAGATAAAGCTAGCTACTGAGTTAACAAGAAACTTTTTTTTTTTGGCCAAGATCAATCTGCAACTTTAAAGAATCATAGCATACCTTTGAGTGACTACTTCTTTCTTATTTATAGCAAAATTTTGTTCTCTATTTCCAAAATGGAAAACTACCAGAAACTCTGTTGTTTAAAATTACATCAGTATAAATGCACTATCTTAGTCTTACCTGGTGGATCTACTTGGGGCTTTGACACAGAGAAGCTGTCTTGATTTCCAGTCCTGTTGGGGAACGTCAGATAAGGGGTTTATGAACACAGCATTTCACATTCATCATTAGTTTATAGTTTTCAAAGAAAGAGAAGTCTGGGTTCCCCTTGCAGTCCCATGTTCACATTGACCCCTTTACAAACAGCCCTACTTTGATCTGAGCCAATCAAAACACTTCAATTAAATTTTACATAAATTCAAACTTTCTCCAAAGTCTCATAATTACTTTATGTTTTCCAGTTTTTCATGAGATGTCCATGGTGGCTTTAGACTGTGATTTCCCTGGTATAAGTCATCATCCCTGTCTTTCTTAAACTACAGATTTATCCCTGATTGTCCTAAGCTAATTAGGCCCCAGATAAACACAGAGATAGAGAGATAATCTCAATCTCATTCACTATTCAAATATAGACATTCTAAATAATAGTTCAAAAATATGGAGTCAAAAAATGGAAACAAATATTGTTGATGGCATAGAAATATATTTCAACTTCAAAAATCTGACAATGTAATACATCAAATTAATTGACATTAAAACAATTACCTCAATACATGCTGAAAAGCACTTAATATAATTCAGTACACATTCATGGCATTAAAGACAGGTTCTTAGCAAACTGTGAATCAAAATGAACTTTATTAACATAACTAAGGCCATCTAATATATACAGAAACAATCACTAATAATAAAGATACTATGGAATAAATTCCTACTAAATTTGAGAGCAAGACATATTTCATGGTTTCTATGATGTATTGTCCTGAACAATGCAATTAAATAATAGAAAAGTAAATGTTAAAAACATAAATATAAAAAGGAGAATAAACTCTAATTTTTATATGAGAACTTTTAAAATGTTAGTATAAGATGGACAAGTGAACTTTTCAGGATACAAGATCAACATTTAAAATTTGATAATTTCTATTTACCAGCAATTCAAAATGTATCATCAACAAAATGTTTTATTCTCATTTTTATGTTAGTGGTTTGTTTTTTTTTTTTTTGAGTCGGGGCTTCACTCTTGTTCCCCAGGCTGGAGTGCAATGGCGCGATCTTGGCTCACTGCAACCTCCGCCTCCCGCGTTCAAGTGATTCTCCTGCCTCAGCCTCCTGAGTAGCTGGGATTGCAGGTATCTGCCACCATGCCTGGCTAACTTTTTGTATTTTTAGTAGACACAAGGTTTCACCATGTTGGCCAGACTGGTCTTGAACTCCTAACCTCAAGTGATCCCCCCACCTCGGCCTCCCAAAGTACTGGGATTACAGGCGTGAGCCACCGCGCCTGACCTGGCCTTTGTTTGTGTTTTTAACATTTACTTTTCAATTGTCTCATTGCCTTGGTCATCACAATACATAATAGAAACCATGAAATACGGCTCCCATGTTTTCTTTTTAAAGGAACTCAAGAAGCCTATCCTAACTGTAACATAAAAGTAAATGGCTAAGAATAGGCAGGACAATTTGCAGAATAAAATACGGAAATTTCTCTGTCAAATTTCGAGACATGCTATAAGCTTAGTAATTCAAACTATGTTATTATGAAATAAACGTAGAGAAATAGATCACAGATACAGAATAAAGAACCTAGAAGCAGACCCACACATTTAGAGGAATTCCGTCTGTGACAGAGATGATTTTACAAATCAGTAGAAAGAGAATAGTTTATCTAATAAATAGTTCTGAAACAATAGGTTATTAAGATAAAAGATGATATACTTCTGAGGCCTTTTAATATTTACCTGGTTTTGTTTAGAAACAAAATATTTCACTTTTGTGTTCATTTACGAACAACTTTCTTAAGCCTTATGATATAGTTTCAATGCATCTTTAATGAAGGAAGTACAGTGACTGGGACATCTGAAGTCTATATTTAATACCCAGAACCATTTTGAATTATTCTAAGTTTGGAATCATGCCTGTGTTTCAAGTTTCCAAGAGTCTGATCTCCAGATGGTGAGATCATAGGACATTACTATATTTTGCATTAGAATTTTAGAGTCTTTTACAGTAGCTCTTTATTAAATCAAGGAACTGTAAGTTTGCTCTCACAGAATATTGTAAACAATAATTTTTTCCAAAGAGTGACGTGAAGCCTAGGCAGGTATAATTATTTGCACTATTTGACTCAAGTGTGTGTGAGAGACAGTAAATAGTTCTATTCTTCTGGATCTATTTCATTATTTTCCAAACTAAATTACACATACTATTTTTAAATCAGTTTGTACCTAAAATTTGCAAAGAAAAAAATAAGTGCGTCCTACACATTTTGCGAGGGTAGAAAAAAGGTAAAGTGGGTAAGGAAAGAAGACTGTCTTTTAAATTTAAGGTTAGAATTGCTGAAAATAGGGCTACGTCTTAAGGAATTGCAGGGTGGAGTGTCTGGATGCAGATCAGCAGCAATTCTGCCATCTGGAAGCTTTAATTCCCTGCAGCTAGACACTTTTAAAAAGCTGCTCATCTCTTACGGTAAACTTAGCCTTTCTGCTGTCCTGGCAACTATGTACTTGGTGCTCAGGCTGCCTCTGGCTATTAAGTCATTCTTGTCACATTATCTCCTCCCCCAGACTGGAGCCCATGGAGTGAGGCTTGGGCTAGGTGCAGCACGCAGCAAACCTGCATCAAGGACAGATATAGCTGAACAACTCACTGGCTGCCTTTCCTGAAGATGTGGGGAGCAAGGTAGAAGTAGCGTTTTGGGGAAAAACCACAGTTATGCTCAGGAAAACCTTGCAATCAAGCTTTCATATACAAAGAACAGGGGAAAGGGGAGAGGGCAGAGGGACAGAGACTGAAAACCTAATTATCAAAGAAAGAAATTGAGACTGGGAAACAAAAACAAACAAAAAAAAATTTAGTGCTTAAACACAAATCGTAGGGCAAAATCTTAAACTTAACATCATAGCTTTAAGTGCCTTTAATAAAGTACCCATGGTGTCAGGCATGGAGAAAAAGTGAACTATTTATAAAGTAGAGGCATTGTCTGGACAATTTAATTCATTCCTCAAGATACTTGACTTGAAAAATATTTAAAGAGCCTCTTTCATTTATTTTATTTACAAAAAATGCTCTCTTTATAGACAGCTAGATAGATGTTGATATAGATATATAAAACGTATAGTCATCTCTAACCAGGGAATTGGTTACAGGACTCCTATGGATAACAAAATTTATGAATGTTCAAGTTTTTACATAAACCTTAAATCATCTCTAGATTACTTGTAGCACCAAATACAATGTAAATGCTATGTAAATTTATTTTAAAACATTTAGTTTTTTATATTTTTTATTGTTGTTTGATATTTCATTTTTTTATAAATATTTTTCATCTGTGGTTAAATTTGTGAGTGTAAAATCTGCAAATACAGAAAGCAGACTGTGTACATAAATGGATGATAACAATGGCAAACTCACTGTTTATTGATATAATGATATAATGAAATATATCAATTATAATGAAATAAACAACAGATAAGGAGAGAATTTTACAAAGATGTTTTTATAAAAGCTGTGACTTGAAATAAAGCTGGTTCCTTTAGGGATTCACATGAGTAAATGCTTTCCGGTTGTCAATAAGCAGTTAGAATCTGGTTAAAAACAAAAGAATAACCACAATAAAGCATGAGAATCAAGGTACTTCAAAAATTGCTAGCTCCACCATAGAAAGTCACATATAATAAGTGTATATCACATTTATTTATATAATTAAGGACATAAAAAGTTTTGAACTATGGGGAAGTTTTATTTTTAGAAGACAGTGTTTTAAGTATTTTAATTAATCTGTTCCTTACATTCATCAGGATTATTAATTGCAAGCATCAGATATTGGTTTTGGCCAATTTAAACAGAAAGGGAATTCAGATAAAAATGTTGATAGCTCACACAGGTTATGGGGGATCTCTGGAATCAACTTCAGAGGCTATGTAGCCAAAGGTAACGTCAAAAGTTAGTTATATCACATAATAAATGCACCAATGCTCCTTTGCTAATAATGTCCTTGTGTTAGTCCATTTCATTCTGTTATAATAGAATACCATATATTGGGTAATTTATTAAAAAATTATTTCTTACAGTTGTGTAGCATGAGAATTCCAACATAGGGACACCCAAATCTGATGAGATCCTTCTTGTTGCATCATTCTGTGGTACAAGGCTAAAGGATAAGAGAGCCAGAGAGCAAGATGAAGCCAAACTTGCTTTTATAAAAAGCCCACTGCTGTGGTGACTACACTCATGTGATAAAAACATAAATTCATTCATGAGGGCAGCTCCCTCATGACCTATTCACCTCTTTTTAGGCCCCACCTCCCAACACTGTTGCATTGGGCATTAAGTTTCCAGTGCTTGAATTTGGGGGGATACATTCAGACCATAGCTGTCATTTAGTACAAATGCTTCAATATGAATCTCTGATTCCACCAGCTCTGCACACTGAGAGCATTGCTCAAACCATTTCCAGTGCTGCCACCCGAATGTAGATGTAGCTGCCTTCCCTGGTGCAGACCTCAGGAGAACAGCTTCCTCACACTTACTAGTTTTTGTATTTCCAACTCCAAAAGGTGCAAGTGAATGAAGAGGTCTACGTCATATGCCAGCACCTTGACTGCTGGTGTGCCTAAGATAACAAGTAACAAGCAATTACTTGGGAAACGGACTATACCTTATTACTTGTGGTAATTCATGCTCAATGGCTCTACAGCCTCTTAATTGTATACATGGATATGATATAGAGTATACTTTTCTTTATAGGATGTATCAGTTTTACTCAAAAACACTCCTATCTTGTAAGAGTTTAATGTTCTCAAATTTGATACAATATTCTCAGAGATTCTGTTTACCTCCTAGTTCCAATTTTCTTGCTGGCCTTTTACATATTACTACTATGCTCAGGAATATTTTAACACATAGTTCAAGTATTCACAATGGATTTGTGCCATACACTTTTAATTAGAATGAATATATTTTATTGGAGCCAAACATTTCACTTTAGTTTGATGGAGAAATTTACAACCGTCAGTCAAGTCATTTACTAAAATATCATCTAATAGGCCAGACACTGCAGCCCAGCTATTCAGGAAGCTGAGACAGGTGGGGGAATTTCATGAGCCCCATAGTTCAAGTCCAGCCTAAGCAACATAGCAAGACCTCTGTATCAAAAACAAAACAAAACAAAACAAAACAAAAACCTGCTATGGCTAGATAACTATGAAGCTTTGGAGTGATATAAACATTATTTTTGATTTAAAACTTAAAAACAAAAACACAGTCAATTTCTCATTTCTGAGTTTGATCTCTTTCTCTTATTTGATTCCATTCCTAATATTTTTAGCCTGTGAAAAACAGCAGCATTATTCTAGCAAATATTAACATTTCTATCAAGTACATAGTCTCACTAAGTAAAAATTGGCTGATAGATATGAATTATTACAATGAAAAATTCATTGAAACGTGCTATTTGTCTTAATTGTATAGGTCAAAGAATGCTACGTGGATTCAATAAATGTATAAACCAAATACAGACAGATTAATGCCTTTATTTCTCAACATTCGGATAATTGAACGTAGTATCCCACACATTTCTCTTAGACCCACGCAGCTTTTTAATTCATTGTTATTATCAAAACAACAGTATCATTAGAACAAAGTTCAGGTAAATGGTTTAAAATTTTAATAAAAAATTAAGAGTATACCGTAATAGTGATTCTATACCTCATAGAATTTAGTCTGGGATTAACTGTCTGCATAGACACTGGTAAGAGGAACCATTATTGTGGCCCTCACACTCTAGGTAAACCTGTATATCACAAGCACATATATGAAATAAATACGTTGAAGAAAATATAGATGACACTTAAATTCAGTGCTGCGCTCAAGAACATCATATATTGGAACATTCTCTGTCATTACCAACATGCAGATCCACATCCTCAAAGCCAAAGGTGATAATCCCAAAGCATGAAGGTCTGTGGATTCTGCTGCTACTGAACCTGGAATCAGACACTGCTTGTGAATGTGGAGGATCTGAATTACAGAAACAGGTAAAAGATAAATCCATTATCAAATAATTTTTCTCAGTTTCAGGGATAAAAATAGATTATTGCAAAACAAAAACAAAAGCAAAAACAAACTGATGTAATTTTAAAATGAATGTTTTCAGCCACAGTTATTTCAAATATGTTTTATTCTAGTCCTCCCCACCTCCTTCAATAACTCCAAATACACACACACTAGTGCTGTTGTACCTGATTTTCTGTTCAATTTTTTTTTTCAATACAGTTGGTCCTCTGTATCCATGGGTTTTCAATCCATGGTCAACTGAATGCTCGAATGCAAAATTCAGGGATACCGAGGTTCAACTGTATCACTTCTCAGTTGAGATTAATGTCCATTTTCTTGCTTATTTCTGTGTTCCAGTTTGTCTGAAGGAATTGAGAATCTTTTGTACAGTGTGGCTGAGAAACATTTTGCCCTATTTTATAAATCACGTTATTCTGAAAATTGGATAGATAGATCTAGATAAAACATTCAAGATACATGGTCCCAATTCTTAGCATAGCCATCTATAGAGACACTGAACATTAGAATTGTAAGTAAAGCCATTTCAGTTTTATCAAGATATTTTTAAAGACTTGTAATTATGTTTTTATAAATTCACTTTTAAATATTCAATTTTAATTATTTAGATTAAAAAACTATGACTCAACTATAATGTATATTTTCCTTTCAATATTAATATAACATTTGAAGAAAAACATGTATAATAGTTTAATTTTTTAATTTTAAATTTATTTTACATTCAATTTTTATATTTAAAACATAATTATATCTTGATTTTGACTTTTTTAGGGAATTATTGTTAATAGTCATTTTGACTAAATAAATGCAAAAAATATATAATATTTTATTAATAATGCAGATTTTTATTTTATTACTTATCCAAGTAACAAAGATAAGCATACTGTTTTCCTCAGCTTGACTAAACTATAGACATGTTTCTTCCCATCTCTAGACCTTGCTCTCACCCTGACCATTACAATATGTAAATCCAAATAAAGTAATCTCAGAGGCCTCTTCCTTCTCTTTTCTTGAAGTATTTACTTTTAAAAACTTGCCATTATAAATTTTCTCTGCCCCTATGAGATGTAAATCTTTGTATAAAGCCTCTGGCCAATTTTATAATCCAGGACTGTCTTTTTCAAGAACATGACAGCCATGCCTTTGAAATATAATTATGAAAGAAGATAGAACCCTTATCTCTTACTCTCTGTGAGTAGGAGCCTATCTTCTGTGGATACTTTTATCTTACTAATAAAACTATTTTCTACTATGACAATATGAGAAAGTTTTCTTTTAATAAACACACATGTCCTACAATCCCTCCCTATTCCCCATCCTAACTTAGCTCTTTAAAACTCTCCAGGCCTCTATTTCAGTGGAATGGAATTTAGGTTGCAGTCTCCCTCTCCTAATGTATTAGCCTTGAATACATTCTTCCTTGCCTGTTTAACTTTGCCCCATGTAATTTTTGCTTTGACACAGGTATCAGCAGAATCAAAATAATTAAATATACTTATCTTTGATAAATTCATGTTTTAAGTCATAATACAACTGCATATTTTTAAATTTTGTATAATTAACATATTTACCAAGGCAGAAGGAATGTTTTAATAATTTGGTGCATTACTTATATTTTGAAATATGTGGACATATGGTATGAAGTCTTCCTCGGCTCTGCAAATACCAAAATGTGGTTGAATCCTAAAATCTCTATGAGCTCTTAAGTTAGCCTCTGGATGTCTTTATAACAATGGCCATTAGAAAAGAAAATATATATATACACACACATATACATACACATATATGTACATATATATACATACATATATGTGTATATATATACATATATACATACACTTCTCTCTATATATACATACACATAAATGTGTATGTACACATCATTGTACATACACATATATGTGATGTAATGATGTACACATCATTAAACCTTGATAAAGTTTAGAATTCACACTATTTGTATTCACAACACATGCAAAATAAAGTGAAAATCAATATACATATATACATATGTGTATATATATAGATATAGAAAGTCGATATACATATATACATATATGTGTATGTATATATATATGTAAGAACAATTTAAGATAAATATGAGAAATTTATGTGCGGAAGTAAATTTTGTATAAAGATGGTGTGGGAAATGATACCTACTAATCTTGATTAAATTCTGATTTATCCAAGGGCCATGGATGGTTGTACAGACTTTTACAGCTGATGAGGAGACCTATTATGACTGTTTCTCTTGTCTTCACATAAAAACACCTTCAAAAATAAAGCATTTTGTTTTTTTCTAAAAACATAATAGTTTCAATTAAAAAAGGTATTCCTGAAAATACCATATTAACCAGTTTGAATAATTTGAATGGTGCCTTTTCCTAATAAGTCGTTATGTTCTTAACAACACTGAAATATTCTTCTGTCAAAGTCAATTCTCCTCATGTCCAACATCTACTAATATCAGTTTTGCTCTTAAAATGTATTACTATCATCCAAATATTCCATCTCCAAACATCTTTACATTTAAGGAAAATAAAAAAAAGGAAGAGGGTGTCATAGAATATTCAGGCAACTATCATAATGGAATGTGATATGTTATATAACAGAGATAGTTATTAGTAGTTTCTTTCATATAAATTGCCTTTAAAAATTGCACGTAATCAACCAGGTGCAGTAGCTCAAAGCTATACTCACAGCTTTTTGGGAGACTGAGGGAGGATCACTTGAGGCCAGGAGTTTAAGACCAGCCTGGGCAACACAGTGAGATCCCCTTCTCTTCATAACATTTTTTTAAAGATAAAATTATTGATAATAATCATTGCTCAATATGCATTTTTAAACAAAATTGAAGCAATTAGTGTAGTTTACAAATGTAAGATATGAAATTGTACATATTTTGGACTTCATCTGGACTTCATCATTTCATATTTATAAACTATTAAAAGAGAAACCTGGAAATCAAGTTATCTTATATTGTTTTATGAAAAAAAGGACTCCATTCAAGCAGGTATTATTACTTATGTATCGTTTCCCTACGAAAATAGGTTTTACACTGTTCTTTATTATACTTATTGAATATCGTTGTGTGTATGTGATATCGCACATTCGTATAGAGCCTTCTGGTCCATAAATAATTTATGAAGCTATATAACATGTTGCATTTCAAATATTATCTATTTGGGTAATGTATTTTAGAGACAATGTTAATAGGAAAATGATGCATCATATAAACATTTCTTAAGTAACCATTTTAAAAATGATTTAGGAGCTCAAAACACTTTCCTAAAAGTTGTATTCCTGTAGGGTTCTAACATAATGTACCAGGTTAGAGACTTCAATGGCCTGAGTAAATCTTGGAAAATTTATCATTAAACATAAGAGGACTGATGACATTATAAAAACAGTATTAACCTTATCCAAGCCTTACACAGAGATAAATTTTTTGTAAAACCTTTTTTAAGAACAAATATGATTCCAGCAAGATTATAATAATATCTTCAACTTTCTCCTAATTTTATTCTCTTCCCACAAATCAGTCTCATGAAGTATCTCTTTGTCATAGTCCTGACTGGTCCACTGAAAAAGTGCAGAATAAATATATTTTTATCATGCATTATGATTAGCTAAATTTCATTTAGAATATGTGACCTCCCTATGTTTAATATAGCATCATTGCATCATTAAACCTCGATAAAGTTTAGAATTCACACTATTTGTATTCACAACATATGCAAAATAAAGTGAAAATCAATGCACATGTTACAGTTTAATAATCTTAAATAAAAACATATAATGACAAATATATGTATAGGAATATTAACCAATTTTGAAGAAAATTTTAAAATAGACAATAAATAGCTGATCTCATGTCCTGGTTGATCTATTTTGAAGGAAATATGTAAGAAGAGGAGACAAAATATAGTGTGAGAATTAAGCACACTTAATCCAGAATTTATGTAGGTTGTATGACTTCTCTCAATTTTTTCCCAAATCTGTAATATACAAATAATAATGATTTTGCTTTAGTAGTTTTTTTGTGAGAATAAAAAAAAAATACATGAAAAACACTAGGAAACAGCATGGTGAGACTATTATTAATATGTTATAGGTATTTAATAATGTTTTAGTGTTAACAAAAGCATGACAGGTAATATAAAATAGAAAACAATTACATAATAGTGTCTATTATTTATAGTATCCTTTGTTGGATTAATACTAATTATTGTCTTTGATCTCAAAATGAAGAAATGAACATTTTTATTCCATATGTTTTTAATGGTGATGTTTTGATATAAGCTTTATATTTCATGGCATTTTGAATTGTTCTTCATTTCCTTTAAGTAAAGTTGAAAATAATTTAATGTAAAATTCTTCCTAATGGTGCCTACTTGCCAAAAGGATTCCCCTTATTAGTAACGTAGGAACACATGCCACATCTGCACAACGAAAAGTGAGTTAAGGAAAACAGGAAATGTATATGACTTGCTGAAGCTGAAAGCCCCCTCAATTTCATGACCATTTGAGCATGAAAATTGCTTAAAAATATTTATCGTTTCAAGTGAATAGATTTCACTCAGGGATGCAAATTGAGGACCAGGGGAGGTTAAAACTTACGAAAGTTCATAATTTACAGACTCTGGGCTAGAATTGAAAAATATATTTTCTGTGAATATTTATTCTCTAATATATAATTCAATAAACAATCAAGAAATTTGGGAAAGGACATTAAAAAAAACCTAACCCCTAAATAACTACCTTACAGTCATGTTCATATTTACCATCTATCGAATTAATTATGCAAGTTTCATTCTTCATGTCACTGACACTTAAAATTTGTACGCACATGTGTGCACATACAAGCATACATATACTCATCATTAAATAATTACCATGTACATAGCCAGAGTTAATAGTAGTGAAATCGAATGGAGGAAAATTAAGGGATGCGGGGAATATGAACTCAAAATATTTTGGATTTGTTCTCAAAATATGAAGTCAGTTATTGGGAAAAAGGTAATGGGCAGCCTCATTACCAGTGATAATTATCCAAAAGAATAGTGTCACTTGGCAGGGCGTGGTGGCTGACACCTGTAATCCCAGCACTTTGCGAGGCTGAGGCGAGCAGATCTCCCGAGGTCCAGAATTCGAGACCAGCCTGACCAACATGGAGAAACCCCGTCTCTACTAAAAACACAAAATTAGCCGGGCGTGGTGCACATCCCTGTAATCCCAGCTACTCAGAAGGCTGAAGCACGAGAATCGCTTGAACCCAGGAGGTGGAATTTGCAGTGAGCCGAGATCACGCCATTGTACTCCAGCCTGGGCTACAAGAGCGAAACTTCTTCAAAAAAAATTAATAATAATAATCATGTCTCCAATAAGCAAATTGAAAAGAATCCATAGCTCAAAAGGCAAATGTCTTGAGGACTATCTCATAGTCTTTTCAAAAAAATATAAACAGAGATGGGAAAAGATGTACATAAAAGGCTCATCTGAGGTAAACATGGCAGAACTTGTGTATCAAGTAATTTCCAAATTACAAAGATTATGATAGTGGTGGTAGTGAGGAGACTTTCAATAAGTTTCTTCTGGTTATTAACTTCTAATTAAGAGTTGACATTGATGTAACAAACAACTCTGTAGTGCTAGACGTGGAAGAAGTCCAGGCAATGGACTTTGCCTCCACTAATGAAACCATAGTGGGGAAAATCAAGAGTGGCACATGGAATTCATGGATATAATTCCTCAAATGATAAACAAAACATTTACTTTACGTTTCTTATGAAACTCTTAGGAAGCCAAGATCATTAATGACAAACCATATTGGTACATATCAAGACTATTTATATCTAACTGCAGAAAAGACAGTGTTTTCCTGTGATTAGATCAAGATACATGTTTATTTGGTGACATCTTTTGTATATTAAGAGCCCTGCTAAATAAAGAGTAAAAGTAAAAGGGCCTTATTTTATTATATAATAATAACTCACTGCTTCTAGATTAGGGAATAAATGGAATCCAGAATTGTAAATTCCATGACAATAATGAAAGATATGAATGATTGACTCCTTTACATTTCAGTGATAAAGTTTCAAGAGTTATAGTTGTCTTAATTTCTGATCATATGTTACTGATCAAAAAGTTGTTAAAAGAATAAAAAATGTGAAGCGATCACCCCCAAACCCATGGTGACCCAACAGTGACCTCTGCTATCTAATATTATCACTGCCAAATCTATTGACTTAGGAAGATAAGCCCAATATATTGCACTAATCTTGATAAGTTGTATTTTCATTTTACTTAGTTCAAAATATTTTTTAAATTTCTCTTCAGATTTATTGTTCAAACCATGGGTTACTTAGAATTATGTTGTTTACCTTCCAGATATTTGGGGATTTTTCCAGCTGTTTTTCTGGTTTCCTATTCTATTTGATTCCTCTGTGATATGAGAAGATACTTTGTATAATTTCTATCCTACTAAATGTGTTACTTTGTGTTTTATGACAAAGAATATGGTCTTTTTTGATGAATGTTCCAACTCATCTTGATGATCCTTTGGATTTCTGCTGAATCGTCTGTAATGTCTCATGTTTCATCTCTGGTTTATTTGAACCTTCTCTCATTTTGTTCTTAGTCAGTTTTCTTTGTCTTTTACAAAAGTGACTTTTCCTTCTATTCATCTTTTGTGTTTTCTTTGACTCAATTTCATTTATTTCTGCTCTTCTGTCATTTCTTTTTCCTATAAATTTTGTGTTCGGTTTGCTGTTGTGTTTTTCTAGTCTTAATATACATCAGTAGGTTGTTTATTTGAAGTTTTCTACTTTTTTATTCCTTTATCTTTATGAATTATCTTCCTTAACCATTATTATGCAAAAATTACAAACATTCCTATAGACCAATAATAGACAAATAGAAAGCCAAATCATGAGTGAACTCCCATTCACAATTGCTACAAAGAGAATAAAATACCTAGGGATACAACTTACAAGGGATGTGAAGGACCTCTTCAAGGAAAACTACAAACCATGGCTCAAGGAAATAAGAGAGGACACAAACAAATGGAAAAACATTCCATGTTCATGGATAGGAAGAATCAATATCATGAAAACGGCCATACTGCTCAAAGTAATTTATAGATTCAATGCAATCCCCATCAAGCTACCATTGACTTTCTTCACAGAATTAGAAAAAAAGTACTTAAAATTTCATATGGAATCAAAAAAGAGCCCATATAGCCAAAACAATCCTAAGCAAAAAGAACAAAGCTGGGGGCATCACGCTACCTGACTTCCAACTATGCTAAAAGGCTACAGTAACCAAAAGAGCATGGTACTGGTACCAAAACAGATATATAGGCCAATGGAACAGAATAGCGGCCTCAGAGATAATACCACATATTTACAACCATCTGATATTTGACAAACCTGACAAAAACAAGCAGTGGGGAAAGGATTCCCTAATTTAACAAATGGTGTTGGGAAAACTGGCTATCCATATGCAGAAAACTGAAACTGGACGCCTTCCTTATACCTTATACAAAAATTAACTCAAGATGGATTAAAGACTTAAATGTAAGATCTAAAACCATAAAAATCCTGGAAGAAAACCTAGGCAATATCATTCAGGATATAGGCATGGGCAAAGACTTCATGAATAAAACATCAAAAGCAATGACAATAAAAGCCAAAATTGACAAATGGGATCTAATTAAACTAAAGAGCTTCTGCACAGCAAAAGAAACTATCACCAGAGTGAATAGGCAACCTACACAATGGGAAAAAAATTTTGCAATCTATCCATCTGACAAAGAACTAATATCCAGAATCTAAAAGGAAATTAACAAATTTACAAGAAAATATGAACAACCCCATCAAAATATGGGCAAAGGATATGTACAGACATTTCTCAAAAGAAGACATTTATGCGGCTAGCAAACATATGAAAAAAGGTCATCATCTCTGGTCATTAGAGAAATACAAATCAAAACCACAGTGAGATAGCATCTCATGCCAGTTAGAATGGCGATCATTAAAAAGTCAGGAAAAAACAGATGCTGGAGAGGATGTGGAGAAATAGGAATGCTTTTACACTGTTGGTGGGAGTGTAAATTAGTTCAGCCATTGTGGAAAACAGTGTGGCAATGCCTCAAGGGTCTAGAACCAGAAATACCCTTTGACCCAGAAATCCCATTACTGGATATATACCCAAAGGATTATAAATGATTCCACTATAAAGACACACACACACATATGTTTATTGTGGCACTGTTTACAATAGCAAAGACTTGAAAACAACCCAAATGCCCATCAAAGATAGACCAGATAAAGAAAACGTAGCACATATAAACCATGGAATACTATTCAGCCATAAAAAAGGGTGAGCTCATGTCCTTTTCAGGGACATGGATGAAGCTGGAAACCATCATTCTCAGCAAACTAACACAGGAACAGAAAACCCAACACTGCATGTTCTCCCACATAAGTGGGAGTTGAACAATGAGAACACATGGACAAAGGGAGGGGAACACCACACACCGGGGCCTGTCAGGGGTTGGGGAGCTAGGAGAGGGATAGCATTAAGATAAATACTTAATGTAGATGATGTGTTGATGGGTGCAGCAAACCACCATGTCATGTGTATACCTATATAACAAGCCTTTATGTTCTGCACATGTATCCCAGAATTTAAAGTATATTAAAAAAAATAATTTACTGACCATTTCATATGATTTTATGTTGTTTCTTTAATCAGTTTTGTTTCCTTATTAAATCTTTTGGTATTTGCCATCAAATCTATAATGTAAATTTTGTACATTTTTAACAAATATAAGCCTACCTTCATATAACAATATCAATTTATGTGTAGTGCAGATGCCTTATAGCAGAGTGTGAGGGCTTATTTAATGGGTCAATTTGACTAGGCTAAGGGATGCTCCGATCGCTGGTAAAATGTTGTTTCTTGGTGTGTCTCTGATAGTATTTCCAGAAGAGATTGGTATTTGATTCAGTAGACTGAGTAAACATCACTCTCACCAATGTAGGTAGGCATTATCCCATTTTTTCAGGGCCTGAATAGAAAAAAAAAAAAATCAAGGGTGAATTTTTTCTCTCTGCTTGAGCTGGCACATTCATTTTCTTTTACCGTTGGAAATCAGGACCTTCAGGTTCTCAGACCTTCAGACTCAGACTGGGACTCACACCATTAACTCCTCTGGTTCTCAAGCCTTGGTCTTGGACTGAAACTATATCAACAACTTTCTTGGGCCTCCAGCTTGTGGACAGCATATCATGAGACTTCTCCATCTTGATAATACACGAGCCAATCCTTCATAATAAATCTATTTCTCTCTCTCTTCCTCTCTCTCTATGTATAGATAGATAGATAGATAGATAGATAGATAGATAGATAGATAGATAGATATGCATATTTTATGGTTTCCCCCACAGAGTACCTTCAGTGATACACAGAATATTTTTAATTTCCCGCATCTTTTGTGATACTGCTGTCATTCACTTCATTTTGCCATGTGCTATAATCATTCAGTACACATATTTTATTAGTAAATATTACTTTAAACATATTTTAGATCAATTACAAATAAAACCAATAAATTACATTATTTAACCCGCATTTTTTCTATCTCTGATGCTCTTCTTTTTAAATGTAGATCAAAATGACTGATTATACCGTTTTACTTCTGCTGGAACAGTGTTTGTTAGCATTTATTGCCAGGCAGGTCTGCTGGTAATTAATTCTCTCAGTTTAATTTGTCTAAGAAAGTCCTTATATCTCCTTCATTTTTTAAGAATAGTTTAGCTTGGTATAGAATTCTAGATTGTGTTGTTTCTTCTTTCAAGACTTTAAAAAATTTATTCCACTCACTTTTGGCTTGCACGGCTTCTGACAACAATTGAGGTATAATATGTATGCTTTTTTATCATTAATTAAGTTGTTCTCACCCCTCTGAATTCTTTCAGGATTTTCTCTTTGACTTTATGTTTTTCAGGTTGACTATTATACGCCTAGATTTTTTTTGTTTGTGTGTGTTTGTGTATTTTTTCTTCTCATGTGCTCCACTCTGTTCTCTATTTTTTTATATTTGAATTGTGCATATGTTACATCTTTTGAAATTGTCCTGCATTTCCTGAATGTTCTATTCTGGTAGTTTTTCTTTCTTTTTTCTTTTTTTCTTTTTTGTATTTGCAATTCAGCTGGGGAAATTTTGGTTGAACTAAGCTCACCAATTATTTGTTTGACTGTGTTATGTCCAATAATGAGGCCATTGAAAGCCTTCTTCAATCACTTTACTGTGTTTTTCAATTCTTGCATTTCCTTATGATTTTTTCTTATAGATTCCATTTCTTGGCTTAAATTGCACATCTTGTCTTTTCATCTACTTTTTTCATTATAGTCCTTAACATGTTCATCATAGCTATTTTATATTCTTTGTCTGATAAGTCCAACATATGTCAGGTTCTGATCATTTCTGTATTATAGATAGACTGTGTTTTTGCTGCTTTTTGTCATGTCCTGTATTTTTTTTTCTTAAAACCTGAATATGTTACATTGGGGACTAAGAACAAACATAAGGTAAAAAGGTCTTTAGCATGAAGATTTACAGTAACCTTAGTAGGAGTCAGGCTGTGTTTAATGTTTCCTATATGTAGTTATAAGGGCTTGAGCTTTCAACTTCCTCTAGTGTCCTTATTTTTGTCTCCTTTCTCCAATTTAGACTTTATTAATCAATTCTACTCGGCAAGAATCTGTGCTTTAGATCATATTTGGCTGGTATTAGACTGGAGCCCAGTTAGTGTGATGTTAAAGTGTGAAGGAAGGGAATATTCTTTTATCTTCTATTTAAATTTCAGTGTTTTATAAGCCTCTGTCTCTGCGCTATGACTGTCACAAATATTTCCTCAGTTGTAAAGCTTTGTTTCTCATGCCCATTAGCTCCTTCCTTAGCTATAACATTCTCAATCTATTTCCTTTAATCCCAAACCTTTTTGACTATGTTTCTCCACTCCCTTAGATGAAATGACATAAATATATGTGACTGGATTGGAAGAATACACCTTCCCCCACTGGGATAAAGCTCTGTAAAATTATTTTTAACCTGGAGTACAAGCCTTTAAAAAAAACACACACACACAAGTTTTAGGTTTATTTTACAATCACTACTTTCCCCTTATTCCTGACAAAGACATGACATTTTTTGTCAGGTTGAAAAAATGTTAAGTGAAAAATGTTAAGGTTCTTGGAGGTAAAACTCACAAAAGTGAAAGTAACCCCGAAGAGCAGGTACCCCACAAATTTCTCACTCTCACACTAGTTTAAAATCAGCCTCCAATAATTCATCAAAACTACCATTTAAGTGCTCTCTGTACCTTCTGCTCCAGGTAAGCAGATCTTGATTATGTCCCTGTGAGACTTTGTGTCTCCAAATTTTGTAATGCTGGTTTACCTGACGACTTAAACATAATTGATTTTCAATTTATCTCCCTTTCTTGGTTGTAAGGATGGGAACGACAATGTCCAAGTTCTTCGTCTGTCAGAGCTGAAGCTGGACATTCTCTTTAAGTCCAGGTTTTCTTTCAGTTTCTTGGGCTTTGAAATAACATGTAACCATATGCATTTTACATTCATTAAGACTTCCTACTTGTTCAATGTCAAAAGGTTCTGATACTATATAGATGATCATGTTACTAAAGTTAGACCCCGCCATTATTTAATGTGTAGCTCATTTGTCCACAGTAGAGTGTGACCCTCTTCTTTCCCAGCGGGGGATCCTGCATTTTTATTGAAGAAGAAGCTAGTCCACCTTGCCTTCATACTTTCATTTCATCTGTAAGTTAGTAATAAAAAATCATCTACTTCTTTTTAAGATGAATGTCTGTGTATAAAGGGTATTGTTGGAGCTCTAATTCAACTTATAAAAAAAACTGAATGTGACTCTTGAATTCTGCTTTTTTGAAAAAAATAAATATTTAATTTATCCACACCTTGAATTAATTGCTAGTGATTTTGTATGGAAACAGAAAGTTTAAAATTTAAAACATGGCATCTAAATTTAAAAACTACTTTGCAGTTATAAACACTCGACTGAATAATAATAATGGTAGTAACATTAATTTATTCATGAATAAATAATAAATATCAAAATTTACAATTTACTCCCACATAATAAAGAAAATAAAAATTTGATTTAAAAATATTATGAATACAGAAAACATACCTATTCAATTAAGAAAGAAGAGGCCAAGGAGCGGTGGCTCACGCCTGTAATCCCAGCACTTTGGGAGGCCGAGGTGGACAGATCATGAGGTCAAGAGATCGAGAGCATCCTGGCTAACACGTTGAAACCCTGTCATTACTAAAAATCCAAAAATTAGCCAGGCATGGTAGCACACACCTGTAGTCCCAGCTACTCGGGAGGCTGAGGCAGGAGAATCGCTTGAACCTGGGAGACGGAGCTTGCATTGAGCCGAGATTGCACCACTGCACTTTGGCCTGGGCGACAGAGTGATACTCTGACTCAAAATAAATAAATAAAATAATAAATAAAAATAAAAATAAAATATAAAAGACATTCTTATAAGAGAGAACAGAATACCAAGGAGATAAAAATTATTAGAAATATAACATAAGAAAGCTTTTTGAGATAAAAATGATGAATATTTTTAAATTTATCAAGCTAATTGAGAAATACATTTCAGGCAAAATTATTGAAAAAAAAGGTATCTACTTTTATATATAGCCAAATTTAATGGTCAAGTTTTAGAATAAAAATACAATCACGGAAGAAAAATCCATTTTTATTTTATGTACAAAATAATAGGTATCCTACTTGCCCTTGTTCTTCACTCCCAACATGCGAATAACAGACTAAACTAAAGCAATGTTTACTGAGATTTAATAGAGAAAGTTTGGCATTAAGACATTTATATCTTTACTAGATACTAATTCGTTTGTGAAGAAACAAAAAAAATTTGTAGCTATTTCAATATGCAGAAAGAGATGCCACAGAAACTTATGTAATCACTGATAGGTTCTTTCTGCCTACTGCACTGACAAGAATCAGCCCACTGACACCATGGTGTTGCAGTAAAGAAAGAATTTAATTCGAATTTTGTTTAATCAAAAGTAATTTTATCCATGGACTGAATCACAAGGGGCCAGATCCTTCTTTGAAATAAAAAAAACAAAAGACAGAGAAAGAAGGTAAGCTCTGTATGTATCTTGCCTATCAATCAACCAAACAGAGTTCCCTGCCTTTTATTATTTTTGAGCAATTTTGTAGTTCTGTAAGTTGTAGATTGTTGATAGCAGTGCCAGTTGAATTGTTCTTTCACAAAGATACGCAAATTAATTATTTATATTGAAGGAAATATAATTCCGGACCCTCAACGTAGTTTTGCATTTATTTGTAAATTCATATCAGCAATCTTTACTTCCCGCTCTCTAACCTGTCCCAACTCCTCTCCATGTCTGTGGGTGTAGATGTAAAACTGAATTATCTTTGGAATCCATTGTAACATCTTGCTGGCTTTCTAAACAATTGTTAAATAAAATCATTGGCAAGTTTTTTTTATTTGTATCAGAGCCATAATTATATTTTCGTTAAAAATTTACTCTTTTAGAGTTTACTCCTAGGGAGATGTTTCCTATTGAAATAGTAGACAACCAAAGTTATGTATATTTAAAAAGTTTCCCATGAAGCATAGGAATACAAGTATTATATGAGAATAAAAATTATTTATCTTAAAGTACTAGAATTCAAAGGATATAGTATAAAATTGTGGAAAAAGTAAGGAATCTAAGTTCTTTAAACTGAGAAAAGCATTCTTTTATTTAAAAATGGGCTTTTTTATGAACATTAATTAACAATGTTAGTTAATATTATCAGTTGTAGAAAAAACTTCAATGTAGAAAACTCAAACTAACCTCACACAAATAATAAAAAATTTAAGTCAGGTCTTGACTTAAAAGTATGAGGAAAAAAATTTATAGATAAATTTGGGCCTTACAAAAGTTTTGTTTTAATTCTAAATTTTTAAATAGATTTTCCTTGTATTTTTGGTCTTTTCATTCTGATTATACTGTTTCAATTAAGAATGTAAATGTGGGCAAAGTAATTTTTCCAAAACAAATCTTAAATAGAATTTTTAAATAAATAAATTTTTATATAAAACAAAAATTATGTTCATTAAGCTTTAGAAACCTGTCAAACCCTCAATAAAATACTTGCTATGTAAGTTCAAACTACAGTTTATGATAAAATAGCTCTATCTGGTTTGGCCAGATGTCTACCTTTGAAAAAAGAACAGCAAAGGAAATAATCTAAAAATTATGAAAAATTAAAATTAAAGAATATGGGTTAGAAGTAATGGTAGCATAGCAACAGAGAGATACTGCTCTTAGACACATTCTTAAGTCTTCAAGTACCATTTTATTCAGTAAGCTGAGAATTATAAAATGCTTCATGTAGTGACAATCTGAAAGAATTAATTTTGGAAAAAGTAACATGTAGCTAAAATATCCTTGAAGTGTACTTAGTCATATGATTTTCAACTAAATTCAGCAAATTAAAATCATAATGAGCTCTAACTTCATCCTTATTAGAATAGCTATAATTATGAGTGTGTGTGTGTGTGTGCGTGTGTGTGTAAATTACACCAAATGCTGGCAAGGACTCACAACAAGACCTTAGTAGCAAAGAACATACATAGTACCTGGTCTTGCTTTCTTCGTACCACTCTTCAATAAAAGGACAAAATTTCCTTGGGAAAACGGCTTATTTTAGGGCCCTGAAGCACATTTTAGGGTCAAAAAGTGATAAATTGCTAAAAGAAATAACATGTAAGTAAAAAATACAAGCAGCAACTTGAGTGTCCCCAGTGATCAAAGCTGAAACAATTTAAGTAATAAAATACATATAGTGTTGGATTCAAACCCTAAGAAAGAAAGAAATATTCATAAGTCCACAATGACATAAACGATTGAATAAATGTATACATTCAGGAGAAATAAAAAAATTCTTACAAATGAATTCCAAATAATAATCATAGGAGGAATGAAGAAAATAAAAATTCACCACTAGAACTCCATAATAAAAGTTGCTGCGGGCAGGACCGACTGATAACTGTTAAGAAGAAATAGGATATTTGCATATTCTCAGACTCTCTCATCAGCAAACTAATTAATTAATATGATAATTTTAGCACATGTCCACAAATTCTTTGAAAATTCTTCCCCATGAAGATAGAAGTTAATTCTTATCTTCTTAAATGTAAACTGGATTTGGTGACTCACTGTTTATGAATAGATTGTGGAAAGGAAAACAATACTAACGAAAACAGTGAAAAAACTTGGCAGACACTACCTTAACCAAATGATCAAATTTAACGTTTCCAGTATTAATAGTGATATCATGCAACTTCTGATATGGGTCGCGAGAAGGGCACTTTACCTGTGTTACATTATTTTCCAAAATCTATATACCTAGTTCAATCTTGACAAAACATCAGGCAAACCCAAACTGAAAGACATTCTACAAGATATCTGATCAGTGATCTTCAGTTATAAAAGACAAGACTGAGAAATTCTCAAAAATTAGAAGATGACGAGTTAGTGGGTGCAGCGCACCAGCATGGCACATGTATACATATGTAACTAACCTGCACATTGTGCACATGTACCCTAAAACTTAAAGTATAATAATTTAAAAAAAATCATTACCATTATTCATGAAATTAAAAAATCTTCCAAAAAAAATTAGAGGACAATAAGAAGATATGATGATTAAATACAGTATTGTGTCCTAGATTGGATCACAGATATATCAAAGGATAACAGTGGGAAAACTGCTGAAATCTAAATGAAGTCCTAGTTTGTACCTTAACATTGTACCATTATTAATTTCTTGTTTTGACAAAGAATCCATGGTTATGCAAAATGTTAACCTCAGGAAAAACTGGGTGAAGTGAGTAGAGAAACTCTCTGTAATCTCTTTGCAACTCTTTAAACCAACCAAATGTTATTTCAAAATAAAAAGTTCAAATGTGAAAAGAAGTCTACTTACATCCTGACAAATTAAATAGGCCTTTTTCTTACATTTGCCTGTCACCCCTCTTTATAGCTAAATAGTGTTTTAGTAGTTAACTCTCACCATAAACATAAATGTTCTCTTAAATTACTTGGTTCAAAGGCATTTGTTTATAGAATGCATGATGTCTATATAGGGATAGATATTGTTCCCTACATATTTTTCTTGCCATTTTCCAGCATGTATAAACGTGAAGCCTGGAAAACATATCACCTGGGTAAGCAACATAACATACTTTCTTTCTGTGCATAAGAGAAAGCAATATCAAGTACAGAACGCTAATACTGGTTTACTTAAATGTGTGATACTTTAATGCATACTGTGAAATAACTTGTGTTACCTCAAAATTTCATTTATTATTCAGTATGGAAAGTACAAATCTAGAATAAAACAATATGCATGTAATTTACATGAGGACATGCAGGTGTTAACAATATTTTTAAAGTAATTTCAGTAATGTCTACTAACTAAGTTAAAGAGATCTTTCATGGTGATTGGTGGGATTATGAACATTTCTTGTTCAACAGTTACACCTGACCATAACATAAACAGAAAAGCACTGGAGTGGCTTAACATTAGTTTTATTATCACCATATTGTTTAGCATATACTGAGAAGAAATGAAAAGGAACATTTCTATTTAATTTGTTAGAAAGTTTAATATTAATAATTGAGTATGTTTGCACAGTAAATGAAGATAAATCCTCTTTTAGGTAATGCATTTCCTATCTCTGATGTTCAATGTAGAATGAAAAACTAAATTATGTGCTCAAAAACACAGAACTCTTAAATGCACACGTTTCATCTCTGATCACTGTGATAAAATAATGAGGCCTTTATTTCCACTTAAATAACTTTAGGGAGAGGAAAAGGGATGAGAATATATTTGGTAAACATTAAGATGAATCATTAAAAGAAAAACACTTTAAAACAAAACAATAGCATATATATATATATATATATATATATATATATATATCCGATTTCCATCAGTTTGATGGGGTGTTGAGAGAGTTTTCTGAACAAGACAGAAAATCCTTTGGAATGGAGACTGGTTAAGAAGTATGATTTGTTTACTAGTAATAAGGGCCTGAGAGAGAGAAGCAAGGAAAGACACATATGGACACCTGTGTGGATCAAGACTTAAGTTCTTGTGGATTTAGTAATGGAAAAATCTCCAAGCAGCTACAAGAGACTTTGAATGTGATTAACTGTGGGACTTAGTGTGAAACTAGCATCTGTGGAAAACCTGGGCATGTTTCATATGTATGCTGCTTTCTTATAAACAATCCCTGTACTAAAATATTGGATTTTTGCAGGGGGAGTAATGTGAAATTTAGTAAGCTGTATTTCTCAAATACTTTATTGTTTTACTGTGCTTTTTAAAAACTTACTGATTCAATCAAAATATTATTGCCTAATAGTCATGAACCACTGTGCTTATCACTGAGGATTCAATTGTGCCCAAAAGAGACACGATCTCAGCCACTGCAGAACTCACAGTCTAATTAACAACATAAATTAAAAAGAAATACAAATTAATTCTGTGTTTATAAAATTAATACAGTTTTTGAAAGAGACAAGCAGAAAATTAGGTCTACAACACTGAAGAGGTTGAGTTGGAAAGCCTTCTCTGTGAAGGTGTTAATTAAACTAAGACAAGAAAAGCGAAAAGAACTCATAATTCAAAAATTTCTCCAGACAGAGACAATAGCATGTTCAAAAGCCCCGTAGTAAAAGAGCCTAGAAATTGTCAGAAAGAAAAGAAAGACAATGCATATGAATTGTGATAGGCAAGGGGAGAGAGCTGGAAAGGAATTCCACTAATAAATTCATTAATTAGTTATTTCATTCAATGAATAAATATTAATTTACTAGTAAAACAATTTTGGAAAAAAAATGTATGTAGCATGCACCTTTGAAAAACTTAGAATCAGTGAGAAAGAAACAGTAACATTTCATCATGCAAACAAATATAAATGCATCTGATCCCAGGCAAGCACTATGAAGCTCTGGGCTTTACAATGAGAATATTGACCTAGTCAGGGGTGTTAAAGAAGATGAGTGCGGAAGTGAAATTTATCCTGAAATCTTAAAATGAATACAAGTTAGCTTGATTGAGAGAGAAGGAAAATATTCTCTAAATAAAAAATATAGCTGTACAATTATCTTGTGACCGGAGGAAGTATAAGCTCAAGGAAATGAAAAGAGGCCAATGTGGCTACAAAGAAAAGAGCAAAGGGAGCTTGTGTGACCAGGATGAAGAGAAAGGCTGTGACCAGAGCATCATGGCTTGTAGCCCCTGCAAAAGAGTTGTATCCTGATCATAAGAACAAGGGGTCATCTTTAAGCAGGAGAGATTCACATGCACTGATTAAAGTTCAATAAAATTCAGTACATAGTACAGAAAGGAGATAAGAGGGGTCCAGCCTGGCTGTTGTCAGAACCTTCGGGAGCTCTTGCAGCCTCACTTCTGCAAGAGGATGGTGTACTGTGCTGGGGTTGCAACAGCGGACTTGGAGAAAGGTGGTAAGATTCAAGGTAAATAAATCTAAGGGTGGAATAGGTCGGCATAAAAGATGACATACATGATTCTAATACACATTGGTGAATGATAGTAGCATCCACTGAGATGGCCAAGTACAGTGGCTGGCAGCATGTCTGAAAAGAGAAATTAAAAGTTCCATTTTGAGTTGCCTGTGAGAAATACAATTGGAAACATTTCAGCTCACTTATTCAGTTCATGTAAGTCTCTGGCTGAATGCCTCCTCCTCAGAAAGTCCTTCCCTGATGACTATCTAAAATTACCCTCGTAGCTAGTAGTTCTGTCACTCCAACTACTCTATGGCAGTTTCTGAATTAATGTTATAAATTTATTTCTGATTGTAATTTTCCTCCAGTAGAGGTTAAGCTCCATGTGGGTAGAGAAATTGTATGACTTTTTAAATATAAAAGTACCTAGCAGAGTGATGGGTACATGGTAGGTAATAAATATGCCAGTGAATAGATGAATGTATGGATGAATAAAGGAATGACAAGAAAGAGCAATCAGATATATAAATCTACCACTCCTGTATAGAGCAATATCCTCTCCTATGAAGAGGTAGAAAAATAATTGACAGAACTGAACCACACAACAATGATTGCAATGTCTGGAGGTGCTTACACCAAAAGAGTAAATAAAGGAGATGCATGTTGTTACTACACCTACAAATTAATTTCTTATAAAAAGAAATACTGGTTTAGTCCTAATTGAAATAGCACCATTATTTCTAAAATGTGGGTGTATATTTTATGATATAGTAATATTTATGAGTTGATCTCAAATGACTTTCTTAAACCCCAGGTGTGAGTCAAATAACCCTCTTAAACTCCAGATGGTGGATTTCTATTTAGGGAGAGTATTATAAGGGGAACGTAATTCCTTATTTCTAAATAGATGTCTTAAAATTGAAGACTACAATGTGATACAAATACAATCAATACTAATGTTTTACTAAATAAACAATAAAACAAATTTGGTACAGACATTTTGGGTCAAAATTCTGTCATTTGATTGTAAGAAAATTTATTTTATTAGTGGCAATAAAGTTAAAATAGGATAGCTATCTTCACAATGATAATTAAGGATTGTGTAGCTAAAGTAGTTTATTCATCTGTATTGTTGCACTACACACTATTGGCCAATTTTTTGCATTTATTTCCAGTAAACAAGAATTATAACAAAATGACATAAGTGCTATAACTGAATTTTCTATGACAAAAACATCAGAGGAAACAAGAAGAGATCACACTGACCCTACCTAGCAGACTACAAAAGTGTTACTGTGAGCAGAATATTGGGAAATCAATAGGAATCTACTAAAATGGAAGAGTGTAAAGAGAGAACAAAAGGGAACAGAAAAGAGCTTGTGAAAACTCAGGGAGACATAAAACACCAGACACACTCAGAATGTCTTCACATATTTACCACTGTATAGGTGTGTTTGGAGGAATGGTTGGTCATGTGTCTAAGCAAATGGGAAGGAACTGCTTAGGGAGGGACTGGCATAGTCTGCAAAGTACCACGGACTTTATGCTTTATGAGACGTAGTGCCATTTAAGGATTTTAAATGGTTTGACAGCATTTGTATTTTAGAAAGGTCACCTCTAATTTGATTTGAAGAAAGGTATCTAGATGAACAAAGAAAGATACTGTTTAAACCTCTCTTTAAATATTACCGTAGAAGCATTACCAACGGCAGAGGAAAGTAAATCATACCTGCGGGAACTGGTATGGGAATCCAAAAATCCCCACTGGTTGTGAAAAGAAATGGGGAGTTCAGCGCTTTAAAAAATAAATGTAGGTAAATATACCAATCTACTTTGTAAAAATTATATTTGTAATTATTCACTAATTATACCACTTCATTCTCATCTGTAAAAAATTATTCTGAGAAAAGTAGACTCAGAAAAAAATCTTAGTTCTCACTTGGCACCCCAGTCTGTAACCACTGGAGAAGAGAAAATTCAATTTAAAAAGCAGAACAGCAAACATAATTTTACAGATAGAAGAGCTATGTTTAACAGAAAAGTTTTGTATGGCATATGCAAATAATTGAAACAAAACAACACAAAAAAAGGAAAATAGCAAAAGCAAAAATGTTTGTTACCCAATTAGAATATGAAAAATTGTACAAGAAAACTTTATGTGACTTGAACCCTGTATTAATAAATCCTTCTGCTATATGTGGAAAAATTATATTTTAGAGTTATGTTCCTTGAAGTTTTTAATTTGCCCATATTTTTAAAGCCATCTTTTAAAAATTCACATGTAAAACAATCTTTCTGTCTGCTGATTGTGTATTAATAATAATAAAACATACTTGAATTTTAATTTATATCACAAGAAATGTTATTTTTTAACATTGAAGAGGATACAATCCCAGCTCAATATCTCTGCTGCCAATTTTATTCTAAATTTTAAAGTGTGTCTAGCAAAAACACTTATTATACTCCATTTTGTCAACATTTCTCTTTCCTGAAAAATACAAAATATATTGAAATTTAGTAATAAATATAGTTTCATTTTTTGCCATACTCTTCTTCTATACTACTAGGAGTTTTTAGCTCCTCCATGAGATTTAATCTAAAAATTCATACACTGTCTGATTTCTCAGGCCTGAAATTCTACTATGTTAGGATATATCTATATATGTATTTCATGTATTAAAATACATTTGGGTAAATATCTGCTTGGCTGAGAAAGACAGCCCCAATATAGAGTAGTGTGAATAAATATCACCAAGTATAAATTGATGCTATCTCTGTCATCAAAACTTTTCTTCAGAATTATTCTGGTGTTCTTGAGGAATAACATGGCTTTTGCTTTCTAAACACCAAATACTCCACATTCCACACATCTTATACTCTGTTATCTTTAGGCCTGTGGACAACAGTGGAAGGGGTGGAGATTGCACAGTCAGGTATTACCAAATTCAGCTTCACATTTATCCTAAAGCAATGTCCAGGTCAAGAAGTCAAGCCACAAGATACCATCTGATTTTGTTGCCACACTTATTCCTTGTGGCAATTTTCATTTCAGGGATTTCTTTTCTCCCTAGGAATCCAGGTTTATTCCAGAACATACCCAAGGATTCAGTTTCCTAAAAGAGATGTATTAAAATCTATCAGGAAATGATAGTTATATACATAAATAATTGTAATAAGAGATAACGACTAATTATGTCACAGGTAGTTGTCAAAGTGTTGTAGGAAAAAAGACTTATTTTTTATGAGAACAAAGAAAGGAGAAATAAAATTTTCCTAGAAAAATTAGGACTTTTTAAAAGAAAATGCCATCTGACCCCCTTTTAATTAAAAAAGGAAAGAAAAGCAATACAGGCAGCAAGAACAGCAAGACCAAAGTTATGTACTTAGAGATGTTTGGAAGAATGTTCAGAGAGATAGCTCTCAAATTGTGCTCCCCAGTATAGATTATCAGCATCATATAGGAATTTACTAGAAATGCAAAATCTTGGCCCAGCGCGGTGGTCACGCCTGTAATCCCAGCACTTTGGGAGGCCGAGGCGGGCGGATCACGAGGTCAGGAGATCGAGACCATCCTGGGTAACATGATGAAACTCCGTCTCTACTACAAATACAAATTAGCCGGGTGTGGTGGCGGGCACCTGTAGTCCCAGCCACTGGGGAGGCTGAGGCAGGAGAATGGCGTGAACCTGGGAGGTGGAGCTTGGAGTGAGCCCAGATCATGCCACTGCACTCCAGCCTGGGCAACAGAGCAAGACTCTGTCTCAAAAAGCAAAAACAAACAAACAAAAAAAAACAAAAAAAAGAAAAGAAATGCAAAATCTTGAGCCCAGTCTAGACCAACGAGGTAAAAAAATTCGGGGATCAGACTAGTAATCTCTGCATTAACATGGTCCCCAGATAATTCTGAAGCATATGAAAACTTGAACACTAGAAAGTAAACCTTAGGAAACACAACAAGTAACTGTTTCATATAGCTCAAATGTACAAAGATAAGTGTTAAAAATAGGTTTCAGTTTTATTCAGTAAGCATTTACTAGATGACAGGTAAAGATAACTTTGGTGCCATTATAGACATTTAATCAGGTTGGTGAAGAAATGAGACCACCCGTAAGGGGAAGAATAAAGCTTGAGCAGAACAGTCGTAGGAAAGATGGATAGTAGGAGTTAGACAAAAGATAAAATGGAGATTTAGAATTTCCTAGGTAATGTGTAATCTTTCAAAATGATTTTCTGGAGTCAGAGTGTTAAACCAGAGAAAATACAGTACAGAACATTGTAAGCATCTGAACATATTAATGGTGTGTGTTGTGGAGTGGGAAGGATTGTATTTGCTTGAAAAGAATTTGTGCTACCCTATAAAGCACCTACTAATAGCAATGTGCATTATGCAATGTGGAGAAAACGAATCAGTTACAGTCTTGTGTTCTTTGTCTTCTTCCAATCTGGATTGATGGAATATGGAGGTTCTTCACTACAGCGTCATATCTCATGTCTGTTTCTGAAATATTAAATGTAGCATCAGTCTTCTTTTAGTAGAAACTAATGTTTGCCTATCTATACAACCAATAAATATAAAGTATTTCTGTTAAAATAGATATATTTGAAATTTATATATAATATATATTATATACAAATTTATATACTATTAAATTTTAAATTAAATTCAATTTTATATATACATATATTTAAACATATTCTCCAATGCAGAAATGGAAGTGCCAACTGGTAAGATGAGATAGGTGAGATAAAGAAAATAAAGCAATAAATCACTCTGCCATCTAAAATAATATAATTTTTGAAATATATTTTTATAAAACTGACATTTTTTGTCACTATTTAATCTCAAACAAAACAAGTCAGTCTGTTTCTTAAGCTCATTTTTATTTTTTCTTGCAATATCAGTCTTTGACAGAGCATTTTGGTGTCATCCAAATATTTTCATTTTCAGTGTTTTGATAACATAATGTTAAAAACATACTTGCACCCCATAAATATAACGATTCTGGTCACAAAAAGATTGTAACTTTATTTAATTTTTCTTTATACACTTCACATACATTTGTAAGGAACTTTAGAAAAACCCTTTAAAGATGGCTGCTTCAGCTGGAAAGTATGTTCTTTTTGCCCTTCCTCTTCAGTTCCTACCCAATATGTAGGTAAGATCGCCAGAGCTTCAGCAACCATCTGAAAAATGAGATCACACTGGAGATCAAAGCCATGATGGCAAAAAGTAAATATAGAAATTAACTGACCTGTAATGTTATGGTGCTTCTTTACAAGCCTTAGATTGTCAATGTGAGTCTCTAACAATGAAAACAAAAGCATTTAAATCACTGTTTTTGGCTTATTTCACTTATCACAGTATCCTCTAGGTTCATCTATATTGTCACAAATCGCAGCATTTTTCCTTCTTTTCTAAAGTCTAAACAACATTCCACTGTGTATGTACACTACATTTTCTTTAACCGTCTATCTGTTTATGGGCATTTGGTTTGTTTCCATATTATCGCCAGTGTGAGTGCTGCTTCAATAAACGTGGGGATACAGATATCTCTTCCAGCGTCTGATTTCAATTATTTTATAATAGAAATGTACTCAGTAGTGGGATTGCTGGATCACATGGCAAGTCTATTTTTAATTTTCAAAGAAACTCAGATACTGTCTTTTACAGTGGCTGTATTATCCTACATTTTCACCAATAGTATACAAGAGTTTCAATTTCTCTACATCCTTGCCACATTAATTTTTTTATTATAGTAATCCTACCAGATGAGTATAGTTAACAATACAGATTTGTTCACTGAAAAATGTGTTAAGAGAATAGATTTCATGTTAGGTGTTCTTACCATACACACACAGGTACACAGAAAGAACAGAAGAAAAATTTTGGAGGTGATGCATATGTTTAGTTACTTGATTGTGGTAATGGTGTAATGGATGTATGCATAGGTCTAAAATAATTAAAATGCATATATTATAATATGTGTAATTTTTGTATATCAATTATACCTTCAAAAAGCTTAACATTTTCAAGTAAATTGAAATCTAACCCCCCCACACCAAATTCCAAAACACTGTTACTAGGGTTTTCAATTACAGGAAGCCATATAATTCTGTGATATATTAACCATCAAGTTTCTGGACCACGTATTTGTTTCCATTTTTTTCCTCATTTAAATCATACTAGTGGGATATTATTATATTTAAGCACAATATAGTATTGTTCTTTTTCGTTAACTTTTACATTGTAAATATCTTTCTATGCCATATTATTCCATACCTTTGTTTTCAGTCTCATACATTTGCTGTAATTTATTAAACCAATCACCCACTGTAGAATAGTTATTTTTTTCTTATTTTTCCTCTATTGTAAACAAGAAGATGTAAAAACACTAGATTTTCAAATTCTAGTCAGCATTATGTACTATTGAAAAGTGATAATTAATTGAAATTCATTTGACCAAATAGGGTTTAATGCCAGGCAACTTTGTCCTCACAAGAACACAGTGTTTGTGAAGGATTCTCTAAAGTCGGGCCCAATCTAATTAGGGGGCAGTAAGAGTGCCAGGCATGAGTAACTGACAATCATGGTCATATGATATGAAGGCTCAATCATGTTCATGACTATACAAAGGCTCATTTTGTTCTTACAGAGCTCCACAAAACATGGAAGAAACAGAAATGCCTATTTAGATGGGAACGTTGAGACACAGAAATTTGCTGTCTCCTGTCCAATTGCTTACAATATCAAGTGTCTTTTGCAGCTAAAGTAGCCATATTTTGCATAGGACATATGACATCTTATGTTTGTTTTGAGTTTGAGTGTAATGAATAAATCACTTTGCCTATCTTTCAGAAAAGAATCAGTTTTAGATTCTTCCATCACTACATTTGCTGCCTCATACATTTAATATGATGCTCCAAAATGAGAAAACTGACAAGCAAGCAGAACAGACATAATTGCCTGAGATTTAACTTCAGAAAGCAAAACTAAGTTTCCAAAATATCAAAAATATTTTGTGTTGTTTTATTTGTTGTTATATTAATACATGATTTGGTTTTATTGAAATAAAATAATAAATTTTGTATGTTCAAGTATCATTTTTCTTCTGCCTTTATCAAATTTCTAAATTGCTTGCAGGTGCAGCTAAATTCACAACAAATTCCTTTCCTTGAGGTTATTCTAATGGCTCCAATAAGAGAAAAAAAATCTTCCTCCTATTACACTGTATTAATGACTACTAATACCACTGATTTATTAATAGATATCAGAAATCATTGCTGTGTGTTATTTTGCACGAATGGTTTGTAATTATTTATTTATTTATTTACTTTTTGAGGGACAGGGGTCTCTCTGTGTTTCCCAGGCTGAACTGGAACTCCTGGGCTTAAGCAATTCTCCTATCTTAGCCTCCCAAGTAGCTGGGACTACAGGAGTACACCACCACTGCACCTGAAAATTCTTACACTTTTTAATCCTAAATAGTGTTGTATTTAGATTTGAGGCACTTGAAAAAATCTTTATGACTGATAAGGTGTATGTAAATAAAGAACTCAGAACTCAGGGCTTAGCAGGGATATAAGTTTTCAAGGTCTTTAAAATCTAAAAACCACCACTCTCTTTTTAACATTTTGCTCTCTCCCTTTAACGAACTTAACTCAATTTTTTTATAATTTATTTATTTAAGATTAATTTCATCTCCTCCATCACACAGTAAAACCCATAAAGGCACAGGGTCTTTATTATCATAGACCCAGTGACTAGCCTAGTGCTTGGTACAAAGAGGGATGTAAGTATATATACATATATATAAAACAGTATAAATGATTGACGGAATAAAGGGTAAAACTACAGTGAGCTAATGCAGAAGAGAAGAAATAAAATAAATGTCATGGAGCAAAGATGACACAAAGTTTGTGTTTATGTGTACCTTAGTAGAATGTCACTAAAGCTGAATTTTCCAAGATTGAAGATTTAAAAATATTAATTTTGTATTAACTTGTATTTTTACTTTTGTATTATTTTCCCCAAAGTAGAATGTTCTTGGAACATAACTATATATCTTTTTATACTCCTTTTAATCAGGGTGAGACATACAGTCAAAGAAGTTTCTCAATAAATGCCTATTAAATAATTAAATACATTTTTTCTACTGAATAATTAAATGAATATAATCTTTTCCCTAAAAGTATTATTGTTTATTGTGTTTATACATATAGTTTCTATTGCTCTTGACTAAATTTTAATCTTAAATAATTTATTTGGTAAATCAAGCAAATTTTGATATGTGCATGTTTTCACAGGATATATACTAGTGCCCTTTTATTTGCCTTATTCTTTCAACAAGTAATAGCCAAACTTGGAATGAAATGGCATATTCTCAGTTAGCATTTACAATTTAAAATTGTTTAATGCTGATTGACAAGATTTTTTGCAAGGACAATGTTATTGTCACCATGCTCTGACTGGCAACTCAATATTACTTTTAATAACTTATCAAATACTATGGAACTTGATATGGTTTGCAATTGTAATAAGAAAAATGTTATCTTTTAACCTTATTGTTTTCATCTTTACAGGGCACAAATCTGAGAAGATGAAAGAAACTATTAATACAAAATGGTTACGTGAAAAGTTCTAATAGCTCCAACATTTTCTTTTAGAGTTGATGACTACCTACCTATATATACTTAGTAGTATTTTCTAATAATATCACTGTTATACTATATTATTCATTAACTACCATCTAGGTGTTATTTGGTTCACGTCACATCCAAGTCTAAAAAGGCAAGCCCACAAAACTCTGAGTTTCTCTTAAATAACTAGTAGAATGATCTCATGAAAAAATTAACCTATGATCTCACACTAGATGGTAATCCAAAGAGACAAAGTAACTGACCATCACATTACATTCTTACATGGGTTTCTCCAGTGCATTTACTCTGGACAGAGGTTGTGCAATGGATCCACTAAACTTCCTATGAAAATAATTGACTGTTAGAAACACTTCCTTATGCGTTTCTTACATTTTGAAGAAGCTACTTGTAAACCTCTTTTGGAGTTTGACAAATCCTCAAATCATAAAAATAAATCAATTTGTCATCAAGTTTCTTTGTACTGACATATTAATGGAATATAATACATTAGCAGCAATAAAAGTTATTCTTCATAGTTTTGTGATTCAGCTTTGCCATATGAACCAGGATAATAATGGCAATGAAAAGCCTTCAGACTTCACTACTAGAGAACAACGAAAAAGAAAACTGACATAAAATTACTATAACTCTTAAGATCTATAGCAGTAGTTTATGGCAGTATTATGAGTATGGCACTTTAAGATATTAACATATTTTTAAAGCGTCTTTATAATACTATAGCCAAACTTAAAGAGTGGAGGGGAATGAAACATCAATGAAAGAAGAAAAATTGTTTCCTTCACAGTCACTTGATTTTTTTTTCCCACAAATGATAAAAACAAAGTGTATCTCCATCAAATTTTATAGACCCAATTTTGAGTAAAATATTTCTCCCAATAACTTAAAAGTAAAGTAGGAGTTTGAGGCTTCTGGATGAATTTGGATTGAGAAGCTAAATAATCTAGATGTTTACAAAAGTTGATAGGAAAATGTTACTTGAAGTTGATCCTGTTCTATAAACAAACAAACAAATGAAAGACTAAATAATCTTAAAGTACTAAATTGAAGAGACCTATGTATTTCCTAGAAATATACTAGAAATATGAGCCACACAGTAGGCATTTGGCTCAATCTCTATTTAAACTGGCATTAGTAGTATCAAGTTCTATATAGTGTTAAACTGTCTGGATACAGGAACAAACTAACTGGAATCAAATCCTGCTTCTGTTGCAAATGGCAGAATAACTTTAAACTCCTTAAGTCTCAGTTTCCTTTTCTGTACTGGGATAAAATGATTAAAAAACAACCAACACTACTGAGCCAATTTTTTATTCATAAAAAAATTATTGGATACCATATAGTGGCAGATACTGTTCAAGTAACAGAACAGAGAAAAAGACGCTTGCCCTCTTGCAACTTTCATGGATTGCTGTGATTATTAAGAATTCAGATAAGCCGGGCAAGGTGGCTCACGCCTGTAATCCCAGCACTTTGGGAGGCCAAGGCAGACAGATCACCTGAGATCAGGAGTTAAAAACCATCCTGGCCAACATGGCGAAACCCCATCTCTACTAACAATACAAAAATTAGCCGGGCATGGTGGTGGGTGCTTGTAATCCCAGCTACTCGGGAGGCCGAGGCAGGAGAATCGCTTGAACCCAGGAGGCGGAGGTTGCAGTGAGCCGAGGTTGCGCCACTGCACTTCGGCCTGGGTGACACAGCCAGACTCCATCTCAAAAAAAAAAAAAAAGAATTCTGATAATGTGCTTAACACTGCACCAATAATTGTGTTATTGCAAAAGAGAAACTCCTGTGATAAAAATTGTGATGATTCATATTATTATTTCAGTGAATAGTGATCTAACATAAAATCCTTTTTCATCATGATGTCGTGTGATTTGATGTAATGCAGAATTGATCCACACTTGATGGCCGATCATAATAGTACCTTTCATACTTTCTCACATAATATGTGTGACTTTGATGATAAATAAAATGTGATTTGAGTTCATATTTGCTGATAATTGGCCACAATCTGGCAACCTAAAGAAATGTATTTAATCATTTTATTTAGACAGGTCTGGAAGTTAAGTATATTTTCTGAAAGTTTGCTTATCTTAATTTACAAAAAGCTTTCAGAACCAAAGTGTATTTTTTTAATTGGGTTAACAAAAAAGACATAAATTACAGTCTTCGTGTAGCTCTTTATATTGGCTAATTGATAATAAATGCACACTTACAGCTACAGAATATATTTTTTGCATGGAATCTATGGGAAGTAATAAAGAGTTACTTACACATACTAGGATTATATTGAGGGGATAAAATGTAAATGCAATGAAAGAATGAACTTAATTCCATCTCAATGACAAAAGAACTAAAAAAAAGCTCTTGTTTATTATTAGAATTCTAAATTCTTGCTCAGTGGGTTCTATTAAACTTTATTTCCTCCTTCATTAGTTTCATTTTATTATTTATTTCTCTCAACTGTTAACTTTCTGAACAGATAAATATATCATTGCGTTTGTATATATTATTTACCTTTGGGTGATGTAACAAATTAGCACAAACTTGGTGGCTTAAAGTAAAACAATTTATTAATTTAGGTTTCAGTAGGTTAGACGTCTGATGTGAACCCACTTAATAAAATTCAGGGTGTCAACTAGGCTGCATTCCTTCTGGAGGCTTAGAAAAGAATGATTTGCCTGCCTTTTTCCACTTCTAGAAGCCACTCACATTCCTTATTTAGTGACCATTCTTCCATCGTCAAAGCCAACAACGGTGGGTAGAATCATTCTCAGAATGCCATCTCTCTGGTTCCCTGAAGCCAAAAAAGGTTCTCTGCCTTTAAGAATCCATGTGATTAGATTTGACTGAACTGGGTAATCCAGGTTCTTCTTCCTGTTTTAAGGTATTTATCTTAACTACAACCGTAAAAATCTCTTTTGCCATGTCCTGAAGATTAGGGTATGGGTATGTCTAGGGGCCATTATTTGCTGACCACAGTGTGTGAAATAAGTAAGTACAATAAGAAATCACAAAAAAACAGTTAAGTGTAAGAAAAATTATTTTTCAAGAGAACATTTTGTATTAATTTTTCAAATAAAATAGCAAAGATTTCATGAAGAATATAGTGTTTGTTAGAAATTAAACATTTTATGCTCAAAACTTTCAGGTGACTTTATAATCCTTTTATTAGTATAGATTAATTTTTTTATCATGATTATTTTCTCATTTATTCAGTCTCTGTTCCTTCTATTTATACACAGGGAAACTTGGAATAAGAAACAAATACATTGGATTTTGTGAATGTGTTATATAGGGAATATCTGTCATAATCATTGAAAAGTGGACCATATCACATCTGACACATACATCCTTACACTGCTACAGGCATAGAATTATTTTAATGTTTTAATGAAGGAAAACACCTTGAAATGCACAATAGCATAGAGAATGCTTTAAGAAGCAGATAAAAGACTGATTTCGTTTTTTTTCAGTCTTTCCATTCTTCCAATATTTCTGTCCGTGAAAACATTGTCTCCTATTTTGGTGGTATTTTATTTTATTATTATTTTTTTTAATTGAGTCTCATTCTGTCACCCAGGCTGGAGTACATTGGCGCCATCTCGGCTCACTGCAAGCTCCACCTCCCAGGTTCACGCCATTCTCCTGCCTCAGCCTCCCGAGTAGCTGGGACTACAGGCACCCGCCACCACTCCCGGCTAATTTTTTTTGTGTTTCTAGTAGAGACTTGGTTTCACCGTGTTAGCCAGAATGAATCTCGATCTCCTGGCCTCGTGATCCGCCCGCCTCGGCCTCCCAAAGTGCTGGGATTACAGGCGTGAGCCACCGCGCCTGGGCCCTATTTTGGTATCTTCTTAATAAGGTAGTTCATTCTACTCAGGGTCATTCAAACACCTCGGATCCACCTGGGGCCAAAAGGGAAGTCAAAGCCTGGTTGTTTACTGGATTTAACTGCAATTTTACGTCCCTGACTTCTCAAAAACACCTGACAGCATACAGAATACTTTCAAATTCCCTAGAAGAGAAATCATTCTTTTTTTCTTCTCCTTTCTCTTGTTTTCATGTATTATAGTTTTAATTTTTTTTCACCAAACACTAATTTATCTTTAGCCCTTTTTTATCTCCTACCACGTACTTTTCTGACACCTGCTCCCCTCCATCAATTATCTTGCTACTACAGAAACAGAGCATTCAGGTGTACTTTATATTGATTGAAAATATTTTCACATTGAAAATAAATTCCTATTGGTGTTAAGATCTTTATGACTTCTTGCCTTTTAAGTTGTTCTGTTACTCTAGGAATTTAACTTCATCTTTTCCCTTAGGATCACCATCTTTTAGATTTCACGGACTCTTTGACATAATTAGGTTGATCTTTAATAAGTTCTAGTTTAATAGCTCAAGTGAGCCCACATTAATTCCACTTTGTTTCTGGTCTATTTGTGCAAATGATAATTCCCTTTCTTTCATCAATGTCATCTCTACACTGACTCCTAGCTCCACGTACTGAGAGTCTCCATCTGAGTTCTGCCTAAACTCATAAGTTAGTCTCTGATAACCTTTCTCCTAAACCTCTCAAACACCAACAGGCTGATTGCTGGATTCTCACAACTTGCCTCTTTAAATTGCTCTCTCCTTTTGGAATTTTGCAGTGGCTTCAATAATCACTTACTTCATGTCACTATACTCAGAATGTTCAGGGGACCACCTGTGTGCTTGTGTTTCTCTTATTACCTGCCCTCTAGCCTGAATCATGGATAGTTTCATGTTAAAAGCTTATCATTTATAATTAAGCAAATAATTAAACCAATATTGTTGATAAAATATTTTCACAAATATTTAGAAGAGTTTTATAAAAATGTAGTTATATAGCCCCTGTAATTACTCAGATATTTTGCAGATTTGCAATAAGCAGAAAATAGAATCTTGTTCTCAACGAGTTGATAGTCTGGAAAAGAAAAGAGATGTTAATGGAATAATCATTATAATGGATATAAAATGACAAACGAGATAAATGTTCTGCAGGAAAAATCACTGGGCTCTATGAATGCATTATAAGAAAGTCCTGTATTATACAAAAGAATCAGAGAAATCTTTTTGAAAAAGTAACACCTGAGCCAAAGAAAAGGTGTGAATAGTGGCTGAACATTCAAATGGTGGGGGTGCTGGGATTTGGAGAGAGTCTTTCTGGTAGATAAAAAGACCACATGTGGCCAGGCGCGATGGCTGATGCCTGTAATCCCAGCACTTTGGGAGGCCGAGGCGGGTGCATTACGAAGCCAAGGGATTGAGACCATCCTGGCAAACATGGTGAAACCCCGTCTCTACTAAAAATACAAAAGTTTGCTGGGCCTGGTGGCGTGTGCCTGTGGTCCCAGGTACTCGGGGTGCTGAGGCAAGAGAATTGCTTGAACCCGGGCTTAGGTTGGGTTGCAGTGAGCCGAGATTGTGCCACTAAGCCTGGCGACAGAGCGAGACTCTGTCTCAAAAAAACAAAAACAAAAACAAAAACAAAACAAAAACAAAAAAACAGCACATGCTCGGTGATGGAAGAGTGCATGCCAAGTCTGAGGGACAAAACAAAATGCCACTGTGCCAGAGTTTGTTAAACCAGGGGAGTGCTACATGATGAAGCTCCAGAGAGAGGCAGGGACAAGATAACACACAGCTTTATAGGTCATGTTGAACAATAATAGATTTTAAGCAGCATGAGTGACATCACAAGTTTGCAAAGATCATCCTAACTGGAATGTGAGGAATAGACTGGAGAAGGACCAACTTGGATGAGGAATAGCACTTAGATTATGGCAGAATTCAACTGAGGAACAATCATAGATTGGAGCATTCTGCACGCAGCCTTAAAGACTGGCTAGTTACATGACAAATGTGCCAGAATTAAATATGGAAAATGTACTCAATACTCCATAGTTCCCATTTTGAATAACTTGTATTTATAGCATTTTGCACACAATAAAGCACATACAATAATGCTTATGTGTGTACCCATGTATGTTCCTTTTAATCATCAGAAACATCTTGTGAGGTAGCTATTTCTTCATTTTTTTTCAAGTCAAGATATTTTCAGAAAGTTAAATGTCTTGTCAAAGCCTACACAAATGGTAAATAGTAGAATCAGCCCTCCTGAACCGTTACTTTCACTTCTTTCTCTTTCTACTTCATTGCATCCATTATATTTAAACCTCTTCTCTTCCTTAAACAAACAAACAAACAAACTATATGCAGTATAGGAGAGTTAACAGCTTTCTGCATATTCTCAGCTGCAGTTGCCAACTCTTCTACAGTTTCCTTAGCATCTTAATCTGCTAAACACTTAACGACAATTACTGATGACAACAAACGCAGAATACAATGTTGAGCCTTCTTAGTAGTTCAGTTTCTCCTCTTTGCATATGTTAATGAATAATTTTAATTCTACATGATCAACAATTTAAAAGCATGCTTGTAGCTCAAGCAATTTGGAAGTGTACTTTAGAATCTATAAATACATTTTGGACAGATATGATCTGGTGCTAATCCTGAGGATATGACAGAAGGCAAACACCAGTCAGCATCATTTAAGAGTTATTTTCTTCATTAAATTTTCTTCCCAAAATGGTGGGTAATTCTAATTTTTTAAATGTCTAAAAAAGGCTCAGCGCTCCTATCAGCTATGGAATTATACAATCTTACATTTAAATTTGTTACATAGTTATGTGGAAAAGGGAGTAACTCGTGTGCAATAAGCTAAAGTTGCTGACACAGTACTCATAATAGGTTCTTTCCCAGAGGTTTTATTGCAGTTATATAAAAAAATTCATTTATGATGTTCAAAAAAACTTTTTTGGGGGTTACATTTTTGAGAGATGTAGCAGGAAAATATTAGTTACTGTTTATAATAACTTAAGCAACAAACATTTGTGCAACTACAAACACTGTGATAGTTTGCATTTTCTTACTTGTTCAAAATACAGAATTTTAAACTTCCTAATGTAAAAATTATTTTAAGTTCTGTAGGAACAAAATTATATCACTACTGAAAACAGAGGCCTTGTTTCTTATTATTACAGTCATACCTTTTCTTTTTCTGACATTTTATTGATGTATACATAAAATATTCTTCAATACAATCGCTTTGTAATGCTAGTAATTTGAGGAAAATTAAATTTTACAGGTTTCTTTATGCTTCTGTCATATTCATCTTCCTTCTTCATAATTATTTCAGACTTGCCAGTAAGCTTTCTGTTATTTTTGCCTCTCGAGAAGCTTTTGTAATGAAAAGAGAAAAGAGAGAAATTTCTCAAGGTAAGCATATGCTATTCAAAAGAAAATCACCTTGGAAAATTATCATTATTTCATACATTATTTTAAGAGTTTCCCTAGGAATGACCTTCCTTCTAGACAGATGAGAGTACATATTAAACATTTATAGTCTGAGAAATTAACTTTTGGCAGAGGGGAAAAGGAAGAAAATAACGATTAAGACATAGAGTCTGGTTCGATCAATCTGGCTATGAATAATTACGTTAAAATTGGCTCTTTCTATTTTGCACACTCTATAAAGTTATACATTTAACAGAAATTGCTTTGTGAAATAAAAGTAAATAATTAAAATAGAAAAACATAAAATAAATTATTTTGCTAAATAAATTATTTTAAATGAAACAAGATATGGGGCAGTGTCTTTTACTTAATATCTACTTATAAATTATGTTTCACAAAGTATACACTTTTCATCCAAATTTACCATATCTAAAGGCAAAATAATCCACAAAATGTTTAATTATATCTTGACTTTTAGTATTATTATTATTTTATTTCAATAGCTTTTGTGGTATAAGTGGCTTTTGGTTACATGGATGAATTCTCTTGCGGTGAATTCTGAGATTTTAGCGCACCTGTCATCCAAGCAGTGTACACTGCGCCCAATATGTGGCCTTTTCTTCTTCAACCCCCCTCTTCACCTCTCCGTCAGTTCCCAAAGTCCATCATATCACTCTGTATGTCTTTGCATCCACATAGCTTAGCTCACACTTATAAATGAGAACATATCTTCTGATCTTTTTTTAATATGATAAAGCTACCGTTTTCTTGAGACTCTCCAGTGTCCAAAGGAGAAGGGTCTACAATTATGAATATTTTCGGATACACCTGTATGACACAGAGATTTTTTTTTCATCCACATAGCTGTGTACAAAATTTGAAGAGGGGATAAGGCAGAAAATTGGCCCCAGTTTTCGTATTTCAAACTTAAACAATAAAATGTCCTTACTCTAATTTTTGTAACAGTGTTTGTGCTTTGAGATGTTAATGCAGAATTCTACACAGTATTACAAAAAGATTAAAGCCCTGCAATTGTATCTGAAGCAAAGTTTACCCTAAAGCTAAACTGCATTAATTTTTCCATCATAAAGCCATGACACACTTTATAAGTTGCATTATTATATAATGTTGTCCCCCCTTGCACCTAGAAGTTTCAAATTGAAATCAATGTCATCCAAATCTAAAACTAGCTTTTTTATTAACATCTTCATTTTAAAATAAATTGCAACATTATACCTTGTTATAAAAGATGAAAAATGTTGCCTGGGGTCCATCAAATAATTTCCAGATGCCAACCATATTTTATGTAATTCTATAATACCACTGAAATGAACGTGTCTTAAACCTTTTGTGTCCAAATTCATAGGAAACATCACCATGGTAACATGATTCTAAGGAAACGATATTTTAGAGCTTAAGTCTGAAGAGTAAATGTCAGAGACCAGTAATTCTGAGCTTTTTGCTCTTTGAAGAATTCCATATATTTGCATTAATATTTAAACATTAAATCATTGGTTTATAAGATTAGCAAAAGTGCATTTACTTATTAGTAAAGTTACCAGCCTTATCGCAACAATGCATGTAAAATATGTTACCATTGTTGGGTATTTCTGAAATGAATATAAATATGGTACCACCACATTTTTGTTTATGACTGTATTCAATGTTCAATATTTGTATAGTGCTTTTAAATTTTCAAATAATTTTGAGTGACATTATAGATATTTTTACAATGGTTTATTTTATATGAAGAATATTAAACACCATATAATTGTGTTACCTTTGATCACACACCTGTTTGGGTGTTAAGTAGACACAAAAGGAGTTTCAGAGAAGAATCTTAGTCTTTGGACCTGTACTTGCCAGTCTCATTTAAAAGAAAAAAAAAATGAGTGGGTTGTCACATATTCTAATGCTGTCCCTATTAAATTCCTCATTTTCTAAAAAGATTCATAGTCATAGTCTCATATGCACAAACTGAAAATGTGTAAGAGTCTTCACTTCAGTGAACTGACTGCCTTGAAATATTTCTCAGAGTATCCCTGGAAGTATAAATAAATTGTCATAACTTCTCAGCACAACTGTGCTATCGTTTTTTTAACCTTTTTGTTTCCGATTTTGGTTTTGTTTTTTGTTAGTGGAGAAATTTTCATTGAAATACCCTGTGAACTGCAGAAATACAAAAAATCTAAAATACAGAGTAATTTATTTGAACACACCTAAATGTCTAGAATCATAGAGCATTTACATACCAGTGTGGAGAGACCGTATTTTCTGAAATTGTTACAATCTTGGTGAATAATTTACTAGCTCTATTTTAGAGTGTTAATAAGAACATAAGCAAATAATCTACAGTATGTGAAATGTTTTTCTTTAGAGTTTAAATACTTTTAGAAAAGTGTTCAATAATGTTCCAATATAATATTTTGTTTTATAATACGAATACATTAGTTGGGCATTATGAGTGTTCATAGATAATTTGTTTAAAGAGAAGAACAATATATAAAAACATTATGCCAATGTATATACTTTCAAGAAAGGCAATTAATGTTTGAAAAACTTTCTTAAAGTTCCTTAGGTTTTGAGATGATATTATCCTTTTTTTGAATGTATAATTTAAACTCTGGAAAAAAAATCTCTGACACTCCTCTAATTAAATGATTCTCAGGTTATTTCATCCAGATAAGGCCTTTAGGAAAACAATACTTGAAATTATACTTGCAGAATGAGATAATTGTTTAAATTATACTACAAGATAAGAGTCCAGGGTAATTATTGGTTATTTGAAGACATCAGTCTCTTCTAATTTTGTAGTTAAAACAAGCTAATTAATGATTTTTTATGCTGGAAATGTATTAAAAATAAATCTACAATAGATTTTTCACACAGTTCTAATTATTGAATCAATAAATGCTTCCAGAAGGTTTTTTTAAAAAATCATTTTAAAATTAGCAAGAGAGAATAACACATTAAATTATCAAAGGAATAGAAAAGTTATATGTGAAAGGCTACTGTATTAGAACTCTTCTGTCTAGAATAACACATACTAGGGAATTCTGAAATAAAATTACACAGAAAAATAACATGCCAAGTAAAGCAATAGTATGAACTTGGCTTTGTTTATCAAGTCTAACCTCAAGAACTAAAAGAATCACTTGAATGAAAAAGACTTTACAAAGGAAAAACAAACTAAAATAATTTTGCTTTTTTTGTGGAAAAGCAACTTTTTTGAGGAATAAGCTCTTTATGGTTAGGATTATAATTTGAAACACTATGTTATTAAAATTAGTATGCAAATTATTTCTGTAAAGTTTTTCAAAACATACGTTGTTTATTATAATATAATTATAATTATAATATTTTTAAAATTATTTTTCATTAAAAGAACCTTCCACAAATCATTTTTAGGAAAAGTGAAGTAAAAGTAAATGAAAACATTATGTATAGCATATGAATTGTCTTACTGATTAAAAAATTAAATATATAGTGCCCAAAAAGTTATTACATCCTTATTAGTATCTTGTTTGAAAAAAGATTAAATACATTTGGATTTTAAAAGAAAATAAATAATTTATGTATTTATTCACATGATCCACCTATTCAACAAATGTTTATTGAGAACCTACTGTGTGGTACATACTGCAATGCACTACGGAAATAAATATCACAGAACAGCCTCTCTCTCAAAAACTTCATAAAATTATGCTTCTCTCAATTATTTTAAAGTATTTTATAAATACTTTTCTTTGACTTTGAATTATCTGGAAAAAGTACCTTAAGTCTTGACTTTGCATTGTTTATATAGGTACAGTTTCCATGGCATGCATTTTTCCAAGTGTCTAAATTTCTCCTGAGTAGTGTTTAGGCATCTAGGGCAGCAAAGCTCTTCAGTCCACAAGGGAACCCCTTGGATTGTTATTGCTGCAGTTCATTAAGTGGTACTCTATTGGTTTAGGGTCAATAGGCTTTCTAAGCACCTAAGTCACTACCTATGATGTATTATGCCCATAGAAATGTTTACAATGGATAATAAGGTTGACTGTTAAAAGGTTAATTTGTCTTCTGTTCACAGGTGAAGAGGAACTACTAAGCTTATATTCAGACTAACAAATTGTGAGTTTTATTCAAACTAACAAATTGTGAGTTTTAATCATCTGAGCAATGGAATTACCTTAACTCAATCAGGATGCTCAAGATTGCGGAGTATTGATAATATAGAAATCGACTATTTCCAAATTTACTACAAATTTGCATTGGTGATCACAGTGTATTATGTTAAAATCATTATTGTTTAAATATCTAAAATGTAGGTTTATTTCTGAAAAGACCCACATCATTTTAACTCCTCTTAATGTTTATCCTAAAATGATATTATACAGTAAAAGATTATATGCTAAAGAAAAGGCAAGCCAAAAGAGTAATTATCACTATGTGACCATAGATCTCTATCTAGATTTAGAAAGAGGGGGAAGAGGGAGACAGAGAGAGAATGTACTATGTACGATATTGTCTTACATGGCAAAGAACAGGAAGATCAATTCTTATTTGAATTAAAGCTATTTTACATCTTAATATACATTTTACCTTCCATCTTTAATCATTTCTGAAAATGTAATGGAAGTTTTATATTTCATATTTTTTATATATATATGTATAATTTTGCTTTAGGGACAGGATTTGTTTCTATTCTGGCTTACAAAAAGTGTCATTAGTTCTTTAGTTCAAACTGATTTTTTAATTTGCCAGACAAAAAAGGTTCATCTTTGGCTTTTGAGGTATAATATTACATAAAGTTTCTTATAAAAAATGCTTCAAAATTTTTTTAGAGAATGCAGTTTTAATAATTTGCCTCTAAATGTTACTTATAACTACTGTCCCTCAGCTATTCATTCATTTGCTTATTCCATCAACAAATATTTATTCAGTGCCTAGTATGTACCAGAAAATACTTTTGGCATCAAGGATGTAGTTGTGAACTTTAAAGGTAGTTTTCTTTCTACTTTTCTGGTACCTATATCTAAAGAAGAACCTGAAAAGTAAGATGAATGAATGAATGATTGGTCAAATAAATGAGTGAATAAACAAAGAGAAATAAGGTAATGGGAAAAATAAATGAGGTACTATGATAAAGAATCATGACCAGTTAATATTGGGAGGGCAAGGAAGAGGAAGTGTCTCTGAGAAAGTGAGACATAAACCAACACCTTAGTGACAGTGGAATGTAACCATGCTAGGAGCTCTGGCAAGGATATAGTAGGCATGAGGCTCAGGAAATCCAAAGGCCTTAAATTTCAAACAAATTTGGGGGTCTTCAGGAACATACCAAAGTGGAGTCTAACTTGACCAATGCAAAGACCAGGGCTAGTGTTATAACATGAAGTTGGAAAGGGAAGTAATGGCAAATTGTGTAGGGATCTGAAAGTTAAGGTAAAGTGTTTGGGATAATATTTAAATACAAACAAAACTCATTTGATGAATTTAACTTGGAAGTAACATGCTTTGGTTGGAAATTTTAAAAGACCATTCTGGTTTCTGGAGAATGAATAACAAGGGACAAAAGAATAGAAGCAAGAAGATTAGTTAAAGACAGAAATCAAGGAGGACATGTAGGTTTTTAGCTCAACCATCTGGGTATATTTCCTGAGGTAAGCAATATTTAAATGGCTGCCTTAATTGAGTTTTAATGCTAACATTAATAAAGTTTTGAGTAATTGCTTTTAAAGATAATATAATATAGAAGACAAAATAAGGCAATTCTATGCCAGTAGAAGCTTAAAATTGTAGAGTGGCAATCCCCTAACTTTTGCAAGTATAAAATCTTTGAGATTAGGAGGGAGGAGCCAAGATGGCCAAACAGGAACAGCTCCAGTCTACAGCTCCCAGCATGAGCGACGCAGAATACGGGTGATTTCTGCATTTCCATCTGAGGTACGGGTTCATCTCACTAGGGAGTGCCAGACAGTGGGCGCAGGTCAGTGGGTGCGCGCACTGTGCACCAGCCAAAGCAGGGCGAGGCATTGCCTCACTCGGGAAGCGCAAGGGGTCAGGGAGTTCCCTTTCCTAGTCAAAGAAAGGGGTGAGGGACGGCACCTGGAAAATCAGGTCACTCCCACCCTGCGCTTTTCCGACGGGCTTAAAAAACAGCGCACCACGAGATTATATCATACACCTGGCTCGGAGGGTCCTATGCCCATGGAGTCTCGCTGATAGATAGCACAGCACTCTGAGATCCAACTGCAAGGCGGCAGCGAGGCTGGGGGAGGGGCGCCCACCATTGCCCAGGCTTGCTTAGGTAAACAAAGCAGCCCGGAAGCTCGAACTGGGTGGAGCCCACCACAGCTCAAGGAGGCCTGCCTGCCTCTGTAGGCTCCACCTCTGGGGGCTGGGCACAGACATACAAAAAGACAGCAGTAACCTCTGCAGACTTAAATGTCCCTGTCTGACAGCTTTGAAGAGAGGAGTGGTTCTCCCAGTACGCAGCTGGAGATCTGAGAACGGGCAGACTGCCTCCTCAAGTGGGTCCCTGACCCCTGACCCCCGAGCAGCCTAACTGGGAGGCACCCCCCAGCAGGGGCACACTGACACCTCACATGGCAGGGTACTCCAACAGACCTGCAGCTGAGGATCTTGTCTGTTAGAAGGAAAACTAACAAACAGAAAGGACATCCACACCAAAAACCCATCTGTACATCACCATCATCAAAGACCAAAAGTAGATAAAACCACAAAGATGGGGAAAAACAGAACAGAAAAACTGGAAACTCTAAAAAGCAGAGCGCCTCTCCTCCTCCAAAGGAACACAGTTCCTCACCAGCAACGGAACAAAGCTGGACTGAGAATGACTTTGACGAGCTGAGAGAAGAAGGCTTCAGACAATCAAATTACTCTGAGCTATGGGAGGACATTCAAACCAAAGGCAAAGAAGTTGAAAACTTTGAAAAAAATTTAGAAGAATGTATAACTAGAGTAACCAATATAGAGAAGTGCTTAAAGGAGCTGATGGAGCTGAAAACCAAGGCTCGAGAACTACGTGAAGAATGCAGAAGCCTCAGGAGCCGATGCGATCAACTGAAAGAAAGGGTATCAGCAATGGAAGATGAAATGAATGAAATGAAGTGAGAAGGGAAGTTTAGAGAAAAAAGAATAAAAAGAAATGAGCAAAGCCTCCAAGAAATATGGGACTATGTGAAAAGACCAAATCTACATCTGATTGGTGTACCTGAAAGTGATGGGGAGAATGGAACCAAGTTGGAAAACACTCTGCAGGATATTATCCAGGAGAACTTCCCCAATCTAGCAAGGCAGGCCAATGTTCAGATTCAGGAAATACAGAGAACACCACAAAGATACTCCTCGAGAAGAGCAACTCCAAGACACATAATTGTCAGATTCACCAAAGTTGAAATGAAGGAAAAAATGTTAAGGGCAGCTGGAGAGAAAGGTCGGGTTACCCTCAAAGGGAAGCCCCTCAGACTAACAGCGGGTCTCTCGGCAGAAACCCTACAAGCCAGAAGAGAGTGGGGGCCAATATTCAACATTCTTAAAGAAAAGAAATTTCAACCCAGAATTTCAAATCCAGCCAAACTAAGCTTCATAAGTGAAGGAGAAATAAAATACTTTACAGACAAGCAAATGCTGAGAAATTTTGTCACCACCAGGCCTGCCCTAAAAGAGCTCCTGAAGGAAGCGCTAAACATGGAAAGGAACAACCGGTACCAGCCGCTGCAAAATCATGCCAAAATGTAAAGACCATCGAGACTAGGAAGAAACTGCATCAACTAACGAGCAAAATAACCAGCTAACATCATAATGACAGGATCAAATTCACACATAACAATATTAACTTTAAATGTAAATGGACTAAATGCTCCAATTAAAAGACACAGACTGGCAAATTGGATAAAGAGTCAAGACCCATCAGTGTGCTGTATTCAGGAAACCCATCTCACATGCAGAGACACACATAGGCTCAAAATAAAAGGATGGAGGAAGATCTACCAAGCAAATGGAAAACAAAAAAAGGCAGAGGTTGCAATCCTAGTCTCTGATAAAACAGACTTTAAACCAACAAAGATCAAAAGAGACAAAGAAGGCCATTACATAATGGTAAAGGGATCCATTCAACAAGAAGAGCTAACTATCCTAAATATATATGCACCCAATACAGGAGCACCCAGATTCATAAAGCAAGTCCTGAGTGACCTACAAAGAGACTCAGACTCCCACACATTAATAATGGGAGACTTTAACACCCCACTGTCAACATTAGACTGATCAACGAGACAGAAAGTCAACAAGGATACCCAGGAATTGAACTCAGCTCTGCACCAAGTGGACCTAATAGACATCTACAGAACTCTCCACCCCAAATCAACAGAATATACATTTTTTTCAGCACCACACCATACCTATTCCAAAATTGACCACATAGTTGGAAGTAAAGCTCTCTTCAGCAATTGTAAAAGAACAGAAATTATAACAAACTATCTCTCAGACCACAGTGCAATCAAACTAGAACTCAGGATTAAGAATCTCACTCAAAACTGCTCAACTACATGGCAACTGAACAACCTGCTCCTGAATGACTACTGGGTACATAACAAAATGAAGGCAGAAATAAAGATGTTCTTTGAAACCAACGAGAACAAAGACACAACATACCAGAATCTCTGGGACGCGTTCAAAGCAGTGTGTAGAGGGAAATTTATAGCACTAAATGCCCACAAGAGAAAGCATGAAAGATCCAAAATTGACACCCTGACATCACAATTAAAAGAACTAGAAAAGCAAGAGCAAACACATTCAAAAGCTAGCAGAAGGCAAGAAATAACTAAAATCAGAGCAGAACTGAAGGAAATAGAGACACAAAAAACCCTTCAAAAAATTAATGAATCCAGGAGCTGGTTTTCTGAAAGGATCAAGAAAATTGATAGACCGCTAGCAAGACTAATAAAGAAAAAAAGAGAGAAGAATCAAATAGACGCAATAAAAAATGATAAAGGGGATATCACCACCAATCCCACAGAAATACAAACTACCATCAGAGAATACTACAAACACCTCTACGCAAATAAACTAGAAAATCTAGAAGAAATGGATAAATTCCTCGACACATACACCCTCCCAAGACTAAACCAGGAAGAAGTTGAATCTCTGAATAGACCAATAACAGGAGCTGAAATTGTGGCAATAATCAATAGCTTACCAACCAAAAAGAGTCCAGGACCAGATGGATTCACAGCCGAATTCTACAAGGTACAAGGAGGAACTGGTACCATTCCTTCTGAAACTATTCCAATCAATAGAAAAAGAGGGAATCCTCCCTAACTCATTTTATGAGGCCAGCATCATTCTGATACCAAAGCCAGGCAGAGACACAACCAAAAAAGAGAATTTTAGACCAATATCCTTGATGAACACTGATGCAAAAATCCTCAATAAAATACTGGCAAACCAAATCCAGCAGCACATCAAAAAGCTTATCCACCATGATCAAGTGGGCTTCATCCCTGGGATGCAAGGCTGGTTCAATACACGCAAATCAATAAACGTAATCCAGCATGTAAACAGAACCAAAGACAAAAACCACATGATTATCTCAATAGATGCAGAAAAAGCCTTTGACAAAATTCAACAACGCTTCATGCTAAAAACTCTCAATAAATTAGGTATTGATGGGACATATTTCAAAATAATAAGAGCTATCTATGACAAACCCACAGCCAATATCATACTGAATGGGCAAAAACTGGAAGCATTCCCTTTGAAAACTGGCACAAGACAGGGATGCCCTCTCTCACCACTCCTATTCAACATAGTGTTGGAAGTTCTGGCCAGGGCAATTAGGCAGGAGAAGGAAATAAAGGCTATTCAATTAGGAAAAGAGGAAGTCAAATTGTCCCTATTTGCAGATGACATGATTGTATATCTAGAAAACCCCATTGTCTCAGCCCAAAATCTCCTTAAGATGATAAGCAACTTCAGCAAAGACTCAGGATACAAAATCAATGTACAAAAATCACAAGCATTCTTATACACCAACAACAGACAAACAGAAAGCCAAATCATGAGTGAACTCCCATTCACAATTGCTTCAAAGAGAATAAAATACCTAGGAATTCAACTTACAAGGGATGTGAAGGACCTCTTCAAGGAGAACTACAAACCACTGCTCAAGGAAATAAAAGAGGATACAAAGAAATGGAAGAACATTCCATGCTCATGGGTAGGAAGAATCAATATCGTGAAAATGGCCATACTGCCCAAGGTCATTTACAGATTCAATGCCATCACCATCAAGCTACCAATGCCTTTCTTCACAGAATTGGAAAAAACTACTTTAAAGTTCATATGGAACCAAAAAAGAGCCCGCATCGCCAAGTCAATCCTAAGCCAAAAGAACAAAGCTGGAGGCATCACACTACCTGACTTCAAACTATACTAAAAGGCTACAGTAACCAAAACAGCATGGTACTGGTACCAAAACAGAGATATAGATCAATGGAACAGAACACAGCCCTCAGAAACAATGCCACATATCTACAACTATCTGATCTTTGACAAACCTGAGAAAAACAAGCAATGGGGAAAGGATTCCCTATTTAATAAATGGTGCTGGGAAAACTGGCTAGCCATATGTAGAAAGCTGAAACTGGATCCCTTCCTTACATCTTATACAAAAATCAATTCAAGATGGATTAAAGACTTAAACGTTAGATCTAAAACCATAAAAACCCTAGAAGAAAACCTAGGCATTACCATTCAGGACATAGGCATGGGCAAGGACTTCATGTCTAAAACACCAAAAGCAATGGCAACAAAAGCCAAAATTGACAAATGGGATCTAATTAAACTAAAGAGCTTCTGCACAGCAAAAGAAACTACCATCAGAGTGAACAGGCAACCTACAAAATGGGAGAAAATTTTCACAACCTACTCATCTGACAAAGGGCTAATATCCAGAATCTACAATGAACTCAAACAAATTTACAAGAAAAAAACAAACAACCCTATCAAAAAATGGTTGAAGGACATGAACAGACACTTCTCAAAAGAAGACATTTATGCAGCCAAAAAACACATGAAAAGATGCTCATCATCACTGGCCATCAGAGAACTGCAAATCAAAACCACAATGAGATACCATCTCACACCAGTTAGAATGGCAATCATTAAAAAGTCAGGAAACAACAAGTGCTGGAGAGGATGTGGAGAAATAGGAACACTTTTACACTGTTGGTGGGACTGTAAACTAGTTCAACCATTGTGGAAGTCGGTGTGGTGATTCCTCAGGGATCTAGAACTAGAAATACCATTTGTCCCAGCCATCCCATTACTGGGTATATACCCAAAGGACCATAAATCATGCTGCTATAAAGACACATGCACACGTATGTTTATTGTGGCATTATTCTCAATAGCAAAGACTTGGAACCAACCCAAATGTCCAACAATGATAGACTGGATTAAGAAAATGTGGCACATATACACCATGGAATACTATGCAGCCATAAAAAATGATGAGTTCATGTCCTTTGTAGGGACATGGATGAAATTGGAAATCATCATTATCAGTAAACTATCGCAAGAACAAAAAACCAAACACTGCATATTCTCACTTATAGGTGGGAATTGAACAATGAGATCACATGGACACAGGAAGGGGAACATCACACTCTGGGGACTGTTGTGGAGTGGGGGGTGGGGGGAGGGATAGCATTGGGAGATATACCTAATGCTAGATGACGAGTTAGTGGGTGCAGTGCACCGGCATGGCACATGTATACATAACTAACCTGCACAATGTGCACATGTACCCTAAAACTTAAAGTATAATAATTAAAAAAAAATAAAATCTTTGAGATTAAAAAGGTAGGTTATATATACATTTCTCAAAATTCCATCTTTAAAAATTAATATATTGTAGATACAAAAAAATTTAGAACATCCTAGTCTAATATTTCTTTAAGTGCTCTGATGGAGGCTATTCAGGAATGAAGTTTAGCTTCAAATATTCCATAAAGAAGTAATGGTCCCAATATCTAATGATTTATCTCATAGTTCTCTGAGGATTTCACACTGCTAAAAGTTTTATAGGAAAATTACCAGCTGGGAACTAATGTCATTCAAAGGACACATTCTGATCATCAGAAGGCCCTTGATTTTTGTAGCTATGCTGAACCAAGGCTGTATAAAACATGTTTTTCCTATGAGATGCCCTAAACGGCTTTGGAAATAAACAAAGAGTACAATAATAAACTTACTCAGGTTAACAATCAAAATACTCAACTCAAAAGAAACTTTTTTTCACATCATGTCAAGTTCAAGAGAAGAGTTATCTAATTATTGAGGAAACTAGAAATGCTATATTTCTCAGCTTTGTTCTTTTAAAGCTCTATTTTACTGGCACTTTTACAATGCATTTTTTTATTTTCCTTTTTTTCTTACAGACTTTATATTGCTTTAAAGTTAGAAGTTCAGATTTTGAAGAAGTTAGCCCTTTGACAATAAGAATTATTTCTAATGTCGCTCCAGTTTTTAAGGAAACATCACAGTAACTTCTAATCATACACCTTTTCATGCCAAGTGGCAGCTTTTATTCAACTGTGATTCACACTAAAAGCAGGAGTTGCTCTGTTGTTAATGAAGTTTACTAAAGTTACAATTTTAAGTTAGTTAAGAATACTATTATGTTTTAAATCAGGCATTAGAGTTAGCTTGAAATAATAAATATTTCATTGTTGTTACTTATTTTAGGAAAATAACTATGATAATTAAGGCACACATCAGGTATCTTAGAGCATTAAGACAAGCCTTCATCCTAAGGCCAATGCTTGAGGGACAGACCATTATGTAACATTCTCTCACTGAGATGCTGAGATCCACACCTAGATTGACCTTCCTTCCGCTTATGCATAAAGGCTAGCTAGTTAACGGTGCATAAATAAGAGGGAGTGGTAGAGAAACCATGATGGTAGGAGGTGTAGTAACAACAATATGAACGCAAGTCATAAGCAGCATTATTGGCTTGGGGGAAGAAGATGCCAAAAAATGAATTCAAATAAATTTCACTAGATGCAATTTTTACTTAGAATGATATCAGAGCTGGAATAGTGCTTGGTTGGTACTACTGCTGGCCAACTTCCGTTCAACTCCTTAGATTAATTTTTCTATTCTTGAATTTTCATTCCTTTGATTCAAGGACTTATGCTTTATTGAAATAAAAAGACCACAGGGAAGGGTAACGCATTAAGCAGTCTACAGTGATTTTTTCAATAGGATTTACTTGTTAAACGGTTACTTACCAACTGATGCTTGAGTAAGTAGCTATATCTTATAATAGGAGATAAGCAGACATGAATTTGAATTCTTGCTTTGCTTTTTATTAAAGGTAGCATCCTAGGCAAACTTAAGTATTTGAGCTTAAGTTTCATGATATACACAAGAGATGAATTATTTTGTTATTATGATGAATGATACTATTAAATGTGGTTATATGAAAGAACTAGAAGGACTTGTTTAATATGATAGGTAGTAAAAATATATTAGTTAAATTTATTTAACAAATACCAGCAAAACAAGGTTTATATATTGGTGATGTTTGGAACATAGAGTATTATTCTGAAAGACCTTGGAAGACCTAATGAAATGAGGGTAATGGAATAAGCTGAGGCTTGTAGAGCATATGACACAAATATAAACATATTGTGCATACGAAATATTAGCACAGAGGATGAAATATACTGGAAAATATATAGTTTATCCTGGGGAAGTGCAAATATATCTGAATAATTAAACTCAGGCACACAAATGATATTTCCTTGTTTAAAATTAAGTCCAGCTTAATCACAGAACTTACTGTAGCCCTCCCCTAATTCTTCAGTTTGCACAAAAATTTTGGAAGCTCAGGTTATGCTCCCCAAATAGTAAATTAACCTCCAATTTCCAGTCTGTTGCAATCATCGATGATGGCTCTTTTTGCCAGGGCACTTTGTGCCTGGAGTAGTGTCTACCCCACCTCTGTGCCACCCTTGCAGAATGACTTACTAGTTTCTCATTGATGCCGTAACAAAATACCACAAGCTTTTTTGGAGGGCTTCAGTTCCACAATGGTGAAGAAGCAAGCTAGCTTTACTCCTCCCCACAGAAAACCTAAAACAATTATGCAATACCAATATTATCACCAGCAATATACCAGAACTAAAATACGAAGATGAGACAGTTCCCAGGACCACAGAAAATTGAGAAAAATCCTGAGTCGTATTGCCTAGGCCAAAAGCAGTGACAACAAAAGCCAAAATTGACAAATGGGATCTGATTAAACTAAAGAGCTTCTGCACAGCAAAAGAAACTATCGTCAGAGTGAACAGGCAACCTACAGAATGGGAGAAAAATTTTGAAATCTATCCATCTGACAAAAGGGTAATATCCAGAATCTACAAAGAATGTAACAGATTTACAAGAAAAAAAAGCAAACAACCCTATCAAAAAGTGGGCAAAGGATATGAACAGACACTTCTCAAAAGAGGACATCTATGCAGCTAGCAAACATATGAAAAAAAAGTTCATCATCACTGGTCATTAGATAAATGCAAATCAAAACCACAATGAGATACCATCTCATGCCAGTTAAAATGGTGATCATTAAAAAAATCAGGAAACAACAGATGCTGCAGAGGATGTGGAGAAATAGGAACGCTTTTCCACTGTTGGTGGGAGTGTAAATTCAACCATTGTGGAAGACAGTGTGGTGATTTCTCAAGGATCAAGAACCAGAAATATCATTTGACCCAGCAATCCCATTACTGGGTATATACCCAAAGGATTATAAATCATTCTACTATAAAGACACATGCACACATATGTTTATTGCGGCACTGTTCACAATAGCAAAGACTTGCAACCAACACAAATGCCCATCAATGATAGATTGGATAAAGAAAATGTGGTCCATATACACTGTGGAATACTATGCAGTCATAAAAAAGGATAAATTCATGTCCTTTGCAGGGACATAGATAACGCTGGAAACTATCCTTCTCAGCAAACTATTACAAGAACAGAAAACCAAACACCACATGTTCTCACTCATGAATGGGAGTTGAACAATGAGGACCCATGAACACAGGGAGGAGAACATCACACACTGGGGCTTGTCAGGGGGTGGGGGGTAGGGGAAGGATAACATTAGGAGAAATACCTAATGTAGATCATGGGGTTGATGGGTGCAGCAAGCCACCATGGCACGTGTATACCTATGTAACAAACTTGCATGTTCTGCACATGTACCCCAGAGCTTAAAGTGTAATTTAAAAAAGAAAAAAAAGAATGAGACACTCTTAACAGATGGTAATGAAATTAGACTTCCATATCTGTGATTCCCCTCTCCCCATTCAGCTTGTCACCAGTGCATGAAGATTTGCTCCCAACTCATGGTTTCTATGTTGGAAAAGGTGAGCTAGAAGTGGACAATGAGTTTCCACACCATCTTGGGTTCTCTGGCAGGATATTGCCCCTGCCTTAATTACAGGAAGCAATGCAAATGCCTGAAGCCAAAAAAAATAAATTATATATATATATATATATATATATATATATATATATTCTTGAGAAAAACAGAGGAAACAGGACTACTATTCCCTGCCCTGGAAATTATGCCCTGTGACTCAGCCAAAGGCAAATCAGAGTGGCTTTTCAGCAGCACACACTGTAGGAGGTTTGTTCCACAGGTCTCCTGGACACAAACCCCTAGCCTGCTCCCCCACATTGCAAGGATATCCCCTTTGGAGACTTTGTCATTTGGAAATGGCAGCACTCTAAACCTTTACTATAGGTGAGGTGAACCTGGAGTTAAGGCACAATCTAGAGCTTAAAAGGAAGCAGCAAGCACCCAGCAGTAAAGAATCTTTAAACAAATATATTCAACAGACATCATAACAAGCAAGACAGAGAAGACTGTAGTCAATATCTAATCATTCAATACAAAGACATAGATGTACATTTACATAAAGAAACAGAGGGAAAATAGAGAACCATGATCTCCCCAAATGGACAAAGTAAGGAACCAGTGATGACTCTAATGAGATGGCAGTATGTGAGTTCTCTGACCAATAATTCAAAACTGCAGTTTTAAGGAAACTCAGCGACCTCCAAGAAAACACAGAATATCAATTCACAAATTTATCATGAAAAATTAACAAAGCCATTAAAATAATTTTTTAAATTATACAAAAATCTTGAAAATAGAAGTATATTTTTTGACTAAAAATTGTATTAGAGACTCTCAACAGCAGAAAGAATCGAGCAAAGGAAAGAATTAGTGAATTTGAAAACAGGCTATTTGAAAACACAGTCAGAAAAGAAAAAAATAATGAAAAGGAATGAAGATTGCCTACAAGATATAAAAAATTATCATGAACGTTCAAATCTAAGAATTACTGATATTCAAGAGCGAGTTGAGCAAAAGCAATGCATAGAAAGCTTATCCAGAGAGGTGATAACAGAAAACTTTCCAAAACATGAGAAAGAAAGAAATATCCAGCTAAAGGAAGGGTAGATGACAACCAAGAGATTTAACTCAGATAATATTACCCCAAAGTGTATAATATTCAAACTCTCCAAAGTCAAGGACAAAAAGAGGATACAAAAAGTCAAAATGAGAGGGGGTGGTGTTAAAGTGTAAAATTTTAAAATATTTTTTGTTTCTATTTGTTTTCTTTGTAATTTAAGTTTTTATCTCTGTAAAATAGTTTGTCATATCTATGCAATGTTTATGCTAATCCTCATGGTAGCCACAATACAAAAATTTATAATAGATTTACAAAAATAAAAAGCAGCAATTTAAAACATACTACTAGAGAAAATTTTTTAATTACAAAAGAAAGGAAGAGAGGAGTTACAAAACCAGAACACAGACAATATAATGGCAGTAGTGTTTACTTATAAACAATGAAAAGAATGTAAGTGAGTGCAATTCTCCAATTAAAAGGCATAAATAAGCTGAATGGATAGAGACAAGACCCAACTATATGCTGCCTACAAGAAACCCACTTCACCTACAAACAGACATTGACTGAAAATAAAAGGATGAAAAATATATTTCATTCAACTGAAAATCTAAAAAAAGCACGAATTGCTGTACTAGTCAGATAAAACAGACTAAAAATCAGATTGTACAAAGAGATGAAGAAGGTAACTATATAATGATAAGAAGTTTAATTCAGCAAGAGCATATAACAATTATTAATATGTATGCACACCAGACCAGAGCTTCTAAGTACATAGAGCAAACATTAATAGATTTACAGGGAGAGATACACTGCAATATAATTATAGTGGGGAATTTAAGAGCTTACCCTTAGTGATGGACAGATCATCCAGACAGAAAATCAACAAATAGCCATCAGAGGTAGCTATACGCTAGATCTAATACATCTAACTGACATTTACAGAATATTTCACACAACTGCTACAGGGTTTACATACTTTTCATCAGTATATGGAACATTCTTCAGAATAGACCACATCTTAGGCCACAAAATGAGTCTCAACACCTTCAAAAAAGCAGAAATCATATCAAAGATCTTTTCTGAGCACAAAGACCTTTTCTGAGCACAAAGACATCAAAAACAAGGGGAACTTCTGGAACTTCATAAAAACATGAAAATTAAACAACATGCTCCTGAATGACCAATGAAACAATGAGGAAAAAAAGAATTAAAAATTTCTTGAAACAAATGAAAATGGAGATACAACATAGCAAAATCTATGATATACAACAAAAGCAGTAGTAAGAGGAATGTTTATAGCAATAAATGCCTATATCAATAAATAGGAAGACTTCAAATAAACAACTTAATGATGCACTTCAAGAAATTAGAAAAACAAGAACAAATTAAACCACAAATTAGTAGAAGGAAAGAAATAATAAAGATCAGAGCAGAAATAAATAAATTTAGGACTAAAAAATACAGAATATCAATGAGACAAAAAGTTGATTTTATGAAAAGATAAACAAAATCGACAAAGCTTTACCTAGATGAAGAAAAAAAAGAGGAAAGACTCAAATAACTAAAATAAAAAATGAAGAAACATAGTAACTGAAACAACAGAAATACAAAGGTTCATTAGAGATTATTATGCCGGCATATTGGAAAACCTAGAAGAAATATAAGTAAATTCTAGGATACATACAACCTATGAAGATTGAACCATGAAGATAGAGAAAACTGCAATAAATCAATAACAAGTAATGAGATCAAAGTCATAACAAACAGCCTACCATCAATGAAAAGCCCAGGACCTGATGCCTTCAGTTCTGAATTCTACCAAACATTTAAAGGATGGCTAATACCAATTCTACCCAAACTCTGAAATTTGCAGAGGATGGAATACTTCTAAACTCACCCTACCAGCCCCACTTTACCCTCATACCAAAATTAGACAAGGACACATCATAAAAAGAAAACTGCAGGCTAATATCAATGATGCACATAAATGCAAAAGTCTTCAAAAAAAACTAGCAAACAGAATTCAACAATACATTGAAAAGATTATTCATCATAACCAAGTGGGATTTAACCCAAGGATGAAAGGATGGTTGAACATATACAAATCAATAAATGCAATACTTCATATTAACAGAACCAATAACAAAAAATAAGATCACCTCAATAGATGCAGGAAAAGCAGTTGATAAAATTCAACATCCCTTCATGATAAAAACTGTCATCATTCTGGGTATAGAAGGGACAAATCTCAAAATAATAAGCATCATGTATAACAAACTCACAGTTAGCATTGTACTGAATGGGGAAAAATCAAAGGCCTTTTCCTTTGAAACAAGACCAGGATGCCCACTTTCACCACATTTATTCAACATAGTATTGGAAGTCTTTGGCCAGAGCACTTTAGGCAAGAGAAACATTTGTGCATCCAAAATGGAAAGGAGTAATTCAAATTAGCCTTGCTTATAGACAATATGATCTCATACTTAGAAAAACCTAAAGACTCCACCGAAAACCTCTTAGTACTGATAAAAAAATTCAGTAGAGTCACAGGGCACAAAATCAATATACAAAAGTTAGTAGCATTTACATATGCTAACAGTAAACAATCTGAAAAGTAAATCAAGAGTGCAGTCTCAATTACAATATCTACAATTATAATACTTAAGAATCAATTTAAGCAAGGAAGAGAAAGAGGCATACTTCTAGGAAAACTGTAACACACTGATAAAAGATATTAAAAAGCATGAAAACATCAAAAGATATTCCATGCATGTGGTCTGGAAGAATTAACATTGTTAAAATGACAATACTAACCAAAGAAATTTACAGATCCAATACAATCTCAATCAAAATACAAAATACCAGTAACAGTCATTGCATAAATAGAAAAAATATTCTAAAATGTATATGGAACCATGAAAGTCCCCAAATAGCCAAAGTAATCTTGACCAAAAAGAACAAAGCTGGAGGAATCACAATACCTTATTTTGAGATATACTCCAAAGTTATAATAATCAGAAGAACATGATACTGGCATGAAAACAGACATACAGACCAAGGGAACACAATAGAGAGAGCAGAAATAAATCCAAGTGATATGGTTTGGCTGTATCCCCATTCTAAATCTCATCTTGTATTGTAATCCTCATAATCCCCATTTGTCAAGGGTGGGAACAGGTAGAGGTAATTGGATCATGGGGGTTGTTTCCCCCATGCTTTCCTTGTGAAAATGAGTCTCATGAGATCTCATGGTTTCATAAGCATCTGGCATTTCCACTGCTTGCACTCTCTCCATCCTGTTGCCCTGTGAAGAAGGTGTCTGCTTCTCCTTTGCCTTCTGCCATAATGGTAAGTTTCCTGAGGATTTCCCAGCAATGCAGAACTGTGAGTCAATAAAACCTCTTTCCTGCCAGGTGCGGTGGCTCATGCCTGTAATCTTAGCACTTTGGGAGGCCGAGGCGGGTGGATCATCTGAGATCAAGAGTTTGAGACCAGCCTGGCCAACATGGTGAAACCCCATCTCTACTAAAAACACAAAAATTAACCAGGCGTGTTGGTGTGCACCTGTAATCCTAGCTACTTGGGAGGCTGAGGCAGGAGAATTGCTTGAACCTGGGAGGCGGAGGTTGCAGTGAGCCGAGTTCACGTCATTGCACTACAGCCTGGAGAACTCCATCTCAAAAACAAACAAGCAAACAAAATAACTCTTTCCTTCACAAATTACCCAATCTCAGGTATTTCTTCATAGCAGCATGAGAACGGACTAAGACAATTATTTTTTGATAAAGATTCCAAGAATACACAATGGGTAAAGGAAAGCCTCTTCAATGAATATTGTTGAGACAACTGGATAGCCACATGAAGAAGAATAAAATTAGCCTCTTATCACACATCACTTACAAAAATCAATGCAAGATGAATGAAAGACTTAAACATAAGATCTGAAACTTTAGAACTACTAGGAAAGAGCATAGGGACAAAGCTCCATGCCTTGACCTGAGCAATGATTTTTTGGACATTAACCGAAAAGTACATGCAACAAAAGCAAAGTATACAAATGGGATTACATCAAACTAAAAAGATTCTGCACAAGAAAGAAATCAACAAAGTAAAGACACAACCCATAGAATGGGAGAACATATTTGCAAATCACCCATTTCACAAGGGATTCATAACCAGAATATTTAAGGAACACAAAAAATTCAATAGCAAAGTCATCATCATCATCATCACCATCCAATTTAAAATGTGCAAAAAAATCTGAATAGACTTCTTGAAAAACATAAAAATGGCCAACATGTGTATGTAAAAAATACTCAACATGACTAATCATCAGAAAAATTCAAATCAATACAACAGTGAGATACCATCTTGCCCCAGTTAAAACTACTTTTATAAAAAAGACAGTCAAAAATACATGCTGGCAAGGATGTGAAGAAAGGAATACCATCATTCATACACTGTTGGTGGAAATATAAATGAGTACAGCCACTATGAAGAACAGTATGAAAGTTCCTCAAAAAAACTAAAAATAGATCTACCACATGATCCAGAAATTCCACTACTGGGTATATATTCAAAAGAGACCGATATATCAAAACTATATCTGCATTCCCATGTTTGTTACAGCACTATTCACAATAGCCAAAATATGGAATTAACCTAAGTGCCTATCAATGAATGAATAGCTGGATAAATAAAATATAGCATATATAATAAAGAATGAAATTCTGTCATTTGCAGCACAATAGATGGAACTAGGAGACATTATGTCAAGTGAAGTAAGCCAGACACAGAAAGACAAATATTGTATGTTTTCACTCATGTGTGGGAGCTAAAAAAATTTATCTCATGGACATAGAGAGTAAAATGATAGTTATCAGAGGCTGAGGAGAGTACTAGGAATAATGAGAGAGTTGGTTCATGGATAAAAAATATAATTAGATAGAAGGAATAATATCTACCGTTCAGTAGCACAAAAGAGGAATTATAATTAACAATAATTTATTGTATATTTCAAAATAACTAGAAGAGCGGAATTGGAATGTTCGTAACACAAAGAAGTAATAAATTTTTTAGGTGATGGATATTTGGTTATTAAACTTTATATGCTTGTATCAGAATTTTACCTGTACCCCATTAATATGTACAGCTATTATGTATTCATAAAAATTTAAAAAATTTAGTGTTGAATTATATGACCAGAGAACAGGAATCTGCTGGGACCTCTGTAGATTTCTGCCTATCACACATGGATATCTTGATAAGGCTGGAAACCTATATGTCTAGGTTTTACTTCACCCATGCAGGTGCACAATAAAATCAATTCTGAGATTTTATCCTCCTCAGGATTCTTCAAGGAGATGAGAATCCTGCTAATCTGCACAACTTTATTATCCTCATCTTGTAGGAAATCTGTACCCTCTCTCTTTCTCTTATGCTTCCTCAAACATAATATTCTCAGTGAGGTGAGACTACCACAAATGACTGTTAGAGACAGGTCTTTAGTTGCCTTGGGTTTTATAAGTTCTAAATTCCCACGCCACCCATTTACTTGAGACAAGAAAATAGAAAAATTCTGGCTACATTTCTGTAATACGAAAGTAGAAGGAAAGCAAATACAAATTAATATCTCAAAAATTATCTCACGATATTGGAAAAGTAGTGTTTGGACGTTATTAATTTTTTATTGAAATTGATCTGAAATTATTGCTTTATTGACAGAAGACTAAATCTTAAAGTAAAATATGGAATACCCAGAACGAAAAAAGTAGATGAAAGCAAAAAAGTTCTTAAAAAATTAAAAAAAGGGTTAGGTGCTTGTAATAGCTGTGACAGTTGCCATAGCAAAGTATCACAAATTATATGGTTTAAACAGCAGAAATTTGTCTCACAATTCAGGATGCTGGAAGTCTGAGATCAAGATGCTGGCAGCGCCATGCTCTCTCTGAAGGCACTAAGGAAAGGTCTGTTCCAGGCCATTCTCCTAGCTTCTGGTAGCTCCTTGGCTTTTCTATGCAAAACTCCAGTCTTCACATGGTATTCTGCCTGTGTGTCAGTCTTTGTGTCCAAACTGCACCTGTTTATGAGGACACCAGTCATATTGGATTAAGATTTACCCTGCAGAGCTCATTTTAATTTGATTACCTCTATAATGACCTATCTCAAAATATGGTCACATTCTTAGTACTGGGGGTTAGGACTCAAATTTTACCTTTTTGTGATGGACACAATTCAATCCATAAAATTGATTTTCTTTACGCTTAATACGGACATGTTATATTTGCAATAGTTACTTTTGTGTCACTCTGAATGTTTCCCATAAAGAGCATTATGTTTGGAGTTCAAAAATTTGGGTTCGATTTTAAGTTCTGCTACTTATCTCCAATATTCAAATTATCTCATGATTGACAGGAAGGTGGAACCAGGGGGGATAGTGAAGAAAGCTGAGCATAAAGCAGACCCTCTGCAAGCTCCTGGCTTGCTCTCTCTTCCAATGCTCTTCCGGTATAACAAGACAACTAAATAACATATTCCTGCAGTTGGAGTCTGTAGGGGACCCCAAAGAGAGCTGGAGCCAAAATAAAGCCAAATAAAACCATGTTTTCTAGAAAAAAGTGTAATAATGGGTTCGTGTGTGTGTGTGTGTGTGTGTGTGTGTTGTGGTTTTAGAATAAGTGAAATCCTCATGGATTAGAATACTGTTTTTCTCTTCAAGTTTAACTGAAATTGGTTTTTAAAAATCTATGCAATGCATTTTTTTTGAGTGGCAGTGAGCCTTCTAAGGAGAGCTAGTAAATCCACTAATAGTGGAAAAGGGGACCTCTCTGTGCTGCTTGCTACTTGCTAAATACAAGATGCTAATTGTCCCAGGTTTTCAATCCATTAGCTCCACAATCTGCCCTGGTACTCCCCTCCATCATCATTCTCTACTTAGAGTGTTGAGAACATTTGCTTATTGTTCCCCTTTCCTCCAATCTTATCCCTCCTGAAAAATGATACACAGTGAGGCCAGAGTTATGTGGCAAAATTATAAGCATGGGCACTTCTTAATCTAATTACTATTTTCTTTAAGTAGCTATGGACCCATCCATTTTGCAACTATATTCATACAGTTTTTCTTTCTAGAATGGCACAGCCTCAGCCGTGTGCAGTGGCTCATGCATATAATCCCAGCACTTTGGGAGGTTGAGGTGGGCAGATCACAAGGTCAGGAGTTAGAGACCAGCCTGGCCAATATTGCGAAATCCTGTCTCTACTAAAAATACAAAAATTAGCTGGGCATGGTGGCGGGCTCCTGTAATCCTGGCTACTCTGAAGGCTGAGGCAGAAGAATCGTTTGAACCTGGGAGGCGGAGGTTGCAGTGAGCCGAGATCAAGCCTCTGCACTCCAGCCTGGGCAAAAGAGTGAGACTCTGTCTCAAAAATAAAAATAAAAATAAAAATAAATAAAAAAGCCACAGCCCCTTTCTGTCTGTATACATCTATACAATAATAAAGATTCAACTCAAAAGCCAGCTTTTTTCCCCAAAGCTTTCTTTGAATTCTGCAGGCAAGTTTAGAAGTTTATTTTTCAAATGTTGCCATAAAACCATTTAATTGTTACAATGTTTTGTCTAGGGCACACACGAATCTGGATTCGAGAGGCCTAGAGCTTGTCTGGAGTCTATGAACCATTTGGGAGCTAACTTGAATCTAACCCATAATTGGAGTTTAGGCACATACAGACTTGCTTAATATACGTAAAGAATACAAAGAACATAAGACAGTGACTCTGCTGTCTTTCCTTCATATTGCATAGTACACATTGCTGTAAACAGAAGTTTTACTTTGTAGAGTAGCACAAATCCCTTTCAGTCAACCTTATCTCCATCAACATGCCATGGTGCTTACAATTCCCTGTATTTGATTTTCTTCAGTAGAGCCTTGTCTCCAGAAATCCTGTTGAAAGATATACAAATTTTCTGAGAAACTGTACATTTCCAATTATGTTTATATGTATCTCCTCTCCATCACTCTTCTTCCACTAATGATGCTAAAGCTTTATTCATACACCACTCATGGTTTATGAAGTATCTCTCCACCGACTTTATTAAATGCTGATGATACTATAAGAGTTATTTTCTTAGAACTCTTATGAACACTTCAATTCTATGCTTGTCGTCAAATATTTTCCAATATTCTACTGGGCAGAACCCAAATCTCTTTTGAATTCATACCTGTATAACCTACATTGGAGCTATACCAAATAGTTACTTTAAAAAAAAAGACTTGTTCTTCAGTTATTAAAGGATGCTTCAGAATCATGCGAGAGGCATGTTAAACACAGATTGCTGGTCCCCACTCCTAGAGTTTCTCATTTAGTAGTTCTGGGCTGGGTCCAAGAATGTGCTTTCTAACAAGCTACTATGTGATGCTGATGCCCCTGATTCTGGGAGCACAAATTTGAGAATCCTTTCTCTCAATATTTAGATCCCATTTATTTATTCTTGATAAGTTTTTAACATTGCTTTTCCTTCTATTTAGTTTTTCTTTTTTTAAATATGTTAAATGGCACTTTCCTGAAAATAGGAAGTGTTTTCCAGAAAAAAAATTTTCTTTCCTTTACAAATACACCTTTATAAAAAAGCATTTTGAGACATATTTGTTTGTCCTTCAATAACACACACATCTTAAAAAACATTTTGAGAGATATTATTATAATAATCATTTGATAGTTTTCCTATTTGTTGTTTTTATATGTCTTTTACATCTTGCTAGATATCTTTTAGGCAATTAATCCCTAGAAGCCATCTTGTATCTGGCACACAGCAGACATACCATATCACTAAATGTACGAATAAATGTTTGGATGGGAGATAAAATTATAGATAGATAGATAGATAGATAGATAATCTGACAGTAGCCCTTTAGCATCATTTAGGATGGATTAATTTATCACAACTTCTAGCATAGAATATAAATATCCAAGAAACAGAAAATCTTCCAATTTTGGAGGAAGATAAAATAATAATTCTGAACAAAAAGGGTTGGTTGGTCAAGGATAGCCTGAGTACAAGCCCTAAGACATAAAAGTCAGAAAGATACTGGTAGGACATGAGCCCACAGGGAAAGGCATTTGAAAGGGGGATAAAGGGTAAATAAAGATATACCTTCCACCGCCTGTCAATATGTAGCTGTTGCACTTTAGTCAGGCAGTGTGAAAATACCGTCAAAAGCTTCAGAAAGCAGAATTTTTCCAGATCTCCTCTCTCTTTCTGAGTTGGGATACCCCTTTTATATTTAAACCATAAGTATCGAGCTCTCATCATCTTACTCATTGTTTCAGATTCAACTCGTCTTCAAATAGACTATAACTTGAATGACTCAGACCTGAAAATGGAAGAGATTTCCACTCAAAATATTTTCTAGTCTTACCATTTATAGTAGATTGGCAAATTAGCAGAATGTGATAATTGATCATGTAGGGGAAATTATTCTAGATGACAAAAACAGACATTTATTTATTTTAAAATTTAACTTGAAAATATGGGCTGCTTATGCTTCATATTCATAATAGTTATCAATAAATCATTGAGAAATGTAGTCCATATAAAAATTTATATGGATTTATTTCTTACATTCAAACGATGTGGTAACAAAACAATTACTTAACTTTCTTCAGTTACTCTTGTCTGTTACTCTAACATTTCTAATATTTTCCTCAGGCTGGTGGTGGTGATAAAAAAAAATATATATATAGCATTGAAGACAATGTATTCCACTCCTAGCCACATCTGCTACTTTGACAACTGAATTTAGAATTTTTTTTTTTTTTTTCTGAGACGAAGTTTCGCTCTTGTTGTCCAGGCCTGGAGTGCAATGGCGCGGTCTCAGCTCACTGCAACCTCCGCCTCCTGGCTTCAAGCAATTCTCCCGCCTGAGCCTCCCCAGTAGCTGGGATTACAGGCATGCACCACCACACCCGGCTAATTTTGTATTTTTATTAGAGATGGGGTTTCTCCGTGTTGGTCAGGCTAGTCTCGAATTCCCAACCTCAGGTGATCCGCTCGCCTCAGCCTCCCAAAGTGCTGGGATTACAGCCATGAGCCACCACGCCCGGCCAAGACATTTTTTAAAACTTCCTTTTAAAAATTATGGATTTATTTCACATGCATTGTTCTACACCGGATCAACTCAAAAATAGTCACATAAAATTTCCTAGGAGATCAGTAACAAAATCTAGGTCATTTTCTGAGCATATATTTTAAAAATAGAGGAAGCTAAAAAAGACCAGAATCAGAAGAAACTGTCTCAAAGAATTAATTTACGTATATAATAAAAGGTTTTCTGCCTCATATTTAACCAGAACTTTTTCTTGACTTCTCTCTCCCTCTCTCTAATACATATATATAAAGAAATATATATATATATTTATTCATATATAAAAATACATACCTATATGGATACAATAATATTTTTATAGTCTTTTATAAAAAAATTTATATGGATAAGAGGTAAAAATAGTCTTTTATTTCACTTACTATGCAAAACATTAATAACTTGCTGGGCATCATTCTACTAAAACAGAAAATATGGTTGACCAATAACTATTATTGTGATACTGTGTGTGTGTGTGTGCATGCATCTGTTGTGATGGAGCAATGATAATTCAAAAACTCTTTTAGAAGCCACAGGACAAACTGGATTTAGAAAAACAGTGAGATTCCCATTTTAGGATTGGACTAGTCTTACATTTCAGAAATAAATCCAATTTAATCATGGTGTACTATTTTTGCTTTATACATTTTTGGATACATTTTGCTAATATTTACCTGATAGGTTTCCCTAACCGTAACCCTAATCCTAATCCCTGTAGGTTTCCCTAAATCTATGAATATGATGAGTTTTGCCTAAAATTCTCTTTTTTCATGATAGTAACTTTCTATTTTTGCTCCACTATTACTCTAATAATGATTATAATTGTATTAAAACAATGTTTCTAAAGTTTCATTGAACAAACGAAGAAACAAAAATCTATCCCTCACAATTTTTTTCAGTTTTGTTTATCTTGAGGAGATGTGTTGGTGGTAGTTCATTTTGAAGTATAGAATTAATATATGCTAAAGAGTTTTTGATGCACTACTGTTTAACTATCTTTTAAGATTTTTTATTTATCTTCTTGTTAATGTAGGTAAGTTCTAATCTATCCAATTCTATTTTCTCTTTGAAATGGAAGATGAGGTTATATACTGGTAAAGAATGTGAGAGAGGGCTGATGGGATCACAATTTTAAGAAAATTTTAGACCTGGAGACTGTTAAGTAGAAACTATAAAAAATTGTCAAAATAATTTTTAAAAGTAGGGTATTTCAAACCAGAGTTTAAGGTTCAGTAGAAGATGGAAATCTCAAATTTATTTTTTCACCTCAATGTATGTTTGTGAGAATTTCCCAGAAGTGTTCAGCTGCTCCAAATACAGACTGACAAGATAGAACAAGGACTAACATGAAATTGTTTGTATTTCGTGTAGTGCATATGAAGGAATAAGCTGAGATAAAAAATGCATTTAGTAAGGTGCATAAGTGCATGAATCTCAATTATAATATTTAATTTTTAAAATAAATATACACCCAAGCACCACTATCCAGGTCAATATTCAGAACATCTTAATGACCCAGAAAGTCCTGCCATGCCCCCTTCCAGTTCACCTCCAATCCAGCAGTAATGACTGTTCCGATTTCTATCATCATTGATTAGGTCTATAATTTCTTGAACTTTATATAATGAAATCATATATTATATATTCTTTAGTGTTTGGCTGATTTTTCTCCACAAAATATCTATCAGATTTTGTACTAGTAGTTTGTTTTCTATGCTGTGGAATGATCCATTATATGAATATATATCTATTTATCATTTACTAATTGATGAATGGAGTTGTGCTTGTTGAATTCTGTGGAAAGCACGTGCTAAGACAGAATTTGGTGTGCAAAAGCTGAAATAGAGAATAACACCTGTAAGGAATAGGAGGAAAAGTCACTGGATTGCAAGGTAGACTAATTAATATCTTAGCCAGCCTTCTGGGAAGACTCAAAGCAAAAATTGCCCAGTAGAATGGGCTCTTAGTAATTCATTAATTGGGGGTTGCTCCCAAAAGTTGGTGACCTCAGCTACTATTCCCTTGCTCATACATTGGCTGAAAGCTGCTCAAAGAAGACCTCAGATACCACCACATTGCTCACTCAATTTCCACAGGCCATCCTGATAAGACCATGAAATAAGCCCAAAAAGTAGGTTAGATTCTAAAAATTAGGCAGCAAGTTTTTTTTGTTGTTGAAGTTGAACCCAAACAGTGCATCTCTATTTCAGCCGAAAGGTTTTTTTTCTAGTATTTGACAATTATGAAAAAAGCTGAAATGAGCATTCTTGTAAATGGCTTTGACTCTAATAAGTGATTTCTCAGAAAAATATGTGAGTTTTAGGTTAGCTGTATTTTCTCTTTAGGAGATACCATCAATTTGCAAAATGTTAAGAGCAATTTACCTAAACACAAGCAAAATAGAAGTACCTGTTGTTTTCTATTCTCATCACCTCTTAGTTTGTTCAGTCTTGTTCCTTTATACCACCACAATGTCTTTATCCATTTACTGATGGCATTTGAGTGAGTTTATTTTTGCATCTTCCATAATTATGCAGGCGTATATCTGCTGGTTTGCATGGTATGTATAAGTTTAAATTTTTAAGAAACTATAAAACCATTTTTCACTTTGCTTATTTATTTCACATTTTAAGTAGAAAGGTAAAAAAAAATCCAGTTGCTCCACATTTTTGCTAAAACTCTATAGGATCATTATAATTTTACTCAGTCCATTGGGTGAGTTGTAGCATCTCACTGTAATTTACATTTGAATTTTCCTAATGAATAGTGAAGTTGAGCATTTTCTCTTGTATTCATTGGCCATTTATATATATTCTTTGATGAAATATCCATCAAAACCCTTAATCATCTTGTTAATCAGAATGTTAGATTTCTTATTACTGAGTTGTGAAAGTTTTATACATTTGAAATGAAATCCTTTTGCCAGGTTTTTTTTTTTTTGAAGTATTTACTCCAATCTATAGCTTGCCTTTTTATTGTCATAGCAATTTTATTTGTTAATGTATGTACAATTTTTTAAGCTTTGATAAAGTTACTGATTCAGTACATAATTCATACTGTCTATTTTATATAGCTTTGTAAAATACAAAGTACTCAGATTTTTTTCAATGCTTCATTTTAAATGGCTTTAGTTGTAGTTCTTACATTTGAATCTATGATTTATTTTCAGTAGATTTTTGTACATTGTATGAGGTTAGAGACAAAGTGGTTTGTTTTATGGCATTACTATACGATTTTTCCACCACTGCTTGTTGAGAAGGTTGTTTTTTCTTGATTGAATTGCATTGGCAACTTTATAAATAATTAATTGACCACATATATGTGGTTAAATTTCAGGGCTCATCTTTCATTGCTCTATCTTTCTTTGCACCAATATTCCAGTGTCTTGATTATTTACAATAAGTCTTAAAATCAGGTAGTATAGTTCCCCAATATATTTTTTACAAAGTCATTTTGGTTATTCCCAGTCTTTAAATTTCCACATAAATTTTAGAATTCTCTTGTCACTTCCAAGAAAATAAATCCTGCTTGATTTTCTGCAAATAAAATATATGACAGTAAATAGAACCTCAGAGCAAAAGCCAATTCTGTACTCAGTTCCGTAGGAAACAAATGCACATTCCCCAGAATCCACACTTCACTCTTACGACATGTATAATAAACTTCACATCATCCTATAGTTATATTAGGATGGAAAGTGGTATTTGGTAGCTGGAAACCCTGCTCAAATAATTCTTTAATTGATGACCCAAATATTTATATATAGCCCATGTCAAAAAGCCTAATTAAAATAATATAACAGAATGTGAAAAGAAAATAAGGAAATAATAATAAATAAAGTATAATTTACTCAAAATGTCTGAGGTAATAAAGTGAAGACTAAAAGACCTAATGATCATCATTTGCATTAAATGATGTAAAGTGAGATTAAGAGAAACATTACTGATTTCCAGAATCAATTTCCTTAATAAAAATGGTGCGAGATTTTTGTCTATAGAAGCGTTTTCTTTCTATTTTGCTTCTGTTATTTGCCATCAGTTACATATCTCTAAACACATATTGAATGTCCTACCTCTAGTCCACCCCCTTTATATTTCTGAGCAGCCAAGCACCTATATTTCGTAAACCTAAACTTTATTCTTACCACTTGATTAGTTTCTCCAGCGAAGCCAACACGCATGCAGGAACCCCGCAGATCCTGTGGTTATTGTTATGTTATCTGTAGACAGCCTCTCCACAGGGGCTGCCGTATCTCTGCCAGTCCCATGCCTCTGCCACTTATTCCTACTGATTTTCCTGCCAAGTTCAGTGCTCTGAAAAAAAGAATAACCAGCTATGAGCAACACGTTCTTTTTCTGCAGACTGACAGGGCTGTGCTTTAATCTCCTCTTGTGTCTCATAACAGAAGCTTTTATAACAGTTTTTGCTAACTGTCAGACTACTGTAAGCCACTGCTTATGATACAGTGAGGGGGAGAAGAATTTAGAATTATTTACATTTAGTTGACAAGAAGGATGTTGGAAATGAAACATACATATGGTAAGACAGTAGGTTATGCTTTAGAATTGGTATTCTGAATGGAATGTTTTTCCTTAAAAATGCACACATATAGAAGTTTTCCCTGTATTTAAGGAACACAAATATGGCTTACTTCATAAAGTGGAAAGATGGGTTCTAAATGAAATTAATCCTGGATATTTTAAAGAAAATCTGTATAACATAATTTAAATAAACCATCCTTCTACTCTAGGCCTGACTCCAGCATTTCACTAGCCATCTTACTCTTCTCATTTATTATAATGTGAGCTGAGAAAACCATCTTCTTAAGTAGGTAGAATTTGATTATGGGAAGGTTACTGAAATAGGTTTAGTACGATATAAAATGTAGAATACAATAATTATTTGTTTATGTATTTTTCAACTTCACTAGAGTTTCCGGGAAGGAGAATCTGTGACTGGCCTGTGAATCTATCCAGTCTAAATATAGTATATAGCATCTGCTAGGCACTCATTAGTTTATAGTTACTAATACAGTAGTCTGGCTCTACACTACACTACACTATACCACACTATACTACACCATGCTACACTAATTTTGAGAACTTACCACTGAACCTCCCAGACATCAATTTCTTCAGTAAAATGAGTTGGAGCTAGATTAAATGTTACACATTATATATATCTATACTACTTAGCCTCTATGAGTTCATAATAATTGTACTTTAAAAAAATCGAGTTCACATAAAATCTGAATTTTAGGAATGTCTCAATTATCTTTTTTTACATAATAAACAACCCTAAAGTTTAGTGATTTTGATAGTGTAGGATATGAGGCCAGGGTAGCTTCTAAAGTCTAGATGTAAGATTGGGAGCCCTGCTGGTGCCATTGACTGGGTGTTTGATTTTCTTCTGTGTAGGCATCTCCACTTAGCTGTTTTGGCTGTTTCATATAATGGTGGAGGGGTTCCAAAAGGAAACCCTGTAAGAGAACAGACCCTAAGTGCCAGCACTTATCATTTACTGATGCTTCACTTGCATCACCCTTAAAGATATCCCACTGGCCAAAGCTAGTCACATGGTCAATTCCAGAAATTCTGTGGAAAGAGATTTCACAATGGCATGAATAACAGAAAGTGCGGTTAATTAGAGGGCATCAAAGTCAGTCTGCTGTAAATATTTTTGGGTAATCTGAAATCTCTGCTTAAACCACATAGCAGCTGATTTCCTTATGAGCCATGAATTTTCCCAATTCTATTGTCTTCTCCCAGCCCAGTACAGTTGTCCCTTGAAGTATACAGGTTTGAACTGCATGGGTTCACTTATACATGGATTCTAATCAACCAAAATTAGACAGAAAATACAGTATTTGTGGATGCTAAACGCTATATATGAAGGGCAAACTTTCACATACACATTTTCAATAGGGCCAACTGAAGGACTTGAGTATACTATTTTGGTATACATGGAGGTCCTGGAACCAATCCCCCATGTGTGCTAAGGGAGGACTATAATTAATTGCCCTGTATACATTGAAGTTGCCTGTCCTTATATTAAATGATTGCTATGCCTCTTGTTATTTGTTTCTGGGACTATATTAGAAGACTTTTGATAAGGTCTAAAAAGTAGGCTGTGAAAATAACTTTTAAAAAAATTTGACATATAATGTATTCAAATGCTTTAAAGTCTCTTAATGCTTATCTTTATCAAAACATTTCTATTAATAGTATTAGGTACTTACAGCTTTAAAAGAGTTCACTTGATTTAAATCTTTGCCAGAGAATTACTTGTACATGTCCTAAAAACAGTGTAGTAATTTAGGTATGCATAATTTCCTGTGATTTATTTCCTTAAATTCAACATGTCCATCTACATATTCCAATAGGACTAAATCAAAATATAAAGTTCAATTGAAAATTTATTTTTTCAATGTGTATATTTTGCAAGCATTTTTTATATGAATGTACTTACTCAATTTTTGGCATATAGTCAACATGCGTAACCTCACATTGTAAAAAGAGTGTAAATATATATATATAATTAAAATAATTATATAAGTTTAAGTGATCACTACTTTGCCATTTTTATTGTTTGGCTTTGCCCTTGTGCCTACTCCTCTTTTAACTTGTGGACTATGTATAGTCATCACATATGTCACAATAATTTTCACGTGAAAAAGGAGCATGAGTTCTGTCTTTCTTGTGTCTCTTCTTTTGGGGCAAAAAATACTTTTTCAGAGGATAATCGGTGCACTTCACCTTAATTTTGATTGCCAATAAATGGTCTGCATTGCTATTCTTAAACTAGGTATTAGCAAAGATAAAGAGAAAAATATTACATTAGTAACTTAGATTAATCATTTGAGATGGAATAGGTCTTGAAGAATCAACCACCATGAATATTATAACAGAATAGCTATTTTTTTGCAAGTTACCCATATACAATTTTAATTATATGATCTGATGCATTTTGGGATGGGAGCTAGCTTTGTGTAACAGAAAGAATGGGGAACGAAGAGTCAGAAATACTGAGTTCTAACCACTCCTCTGCTTCATCATGTTCACGCTTTTATTTAAATCCTTTATAAAGAAATATGTTTTTAATTCATGAGTGCTTTTAAAATATTAGATAACAATGTACTTGTATATTGCTTAATATCCCAAACAGGAATGAAGTAGCTCCCATAATCAGATACATTAGTATTTCAGTAGGAAAAGCTATGAATTGTTATGCTAAGAGGAATTAAAATACAGTAAGTTACATCATGTTAGTTGATGGTAGAAATTATCACCTGATATGTTATTTTAAAATCTCATTTCAGATTATTTTTTGTTTCAGATTTTTGAATTATGGATCATATATTTTGGATCTATAACTAGATATAATGTTTGGTATCACTCAGGTTCCTTCCAGATAAATGTATGTGTATGAATTACATAATTTCTAAGTTTCTTTACAAAACCGATACCCTATGAATCCTTGATCTAATAAAAAGCACATGCAACTATCTGTTTTATGTCATTTGCTTTATAATAGATATGAAACCCACAAGCAACATTTCCATAGATAGGCTACACAAATGTCTCACACAGAAGACAATTCTCAGGGCTTGTCTTACCTCTTCTTCTTAATGTCACCCTTTTGGTCTAGGTATGGCTCAAGATAAGAGTGAGGAGACTTCTGATTTGGATAACAGTTTTACCTTTGATAAAAGATTAAAACAGCATCACTAAAATTAAGAAAAGTTCAAGTAGGTGAAATTTGTATTTTCCTCTATCTTAGTTTCCTTTCTCTCCTGTCCATCTCCAAGTGGCCTATCTTTTGTGTTTCTCAAAACCTTGATACATTATGCCCTCCACCAGAGAGCCCCATATTCCAAAGGCAGCACCTATGCCTTCCTCTGCTCTCTTTGAAATGCACTCTTTTCAGTAACTATCTGTAATTTCAGATAGGTGAACTTACAGGCATCTGGAGTGAGGTGGTCCTGGGGGAAGTTAACTTAGAAGATCAGGAAATGTATTGAGGCTGTTTTGAAAATTCCTGAGTTTAATATCCATTAGCATGCAAGATGGCACTGGATTGGTAAGAAGAATGGGGGTTGGTAATCCCACCCTTTCTCCTTATGAGCTTTTGATACAATACTCAAAGTCCATGTTTATGCATTGCATTTTTTTCTCAATGAAAGAGCATGGAGAGAAAGCAAAACAAAACAAACAAACAAAAAACAAAACAGAATATGCAAGTGGACATAAGATGATTGTCACCACCAAAGCAAATGTGCTTCTTAATTTCCCAAAACTTTGAAAACATCAAAGGGTAGACACAGGTCAGAGGAAACTTCCATTTGCATTTCTCTGAGACTTAGGGGGCCAACTGGCCTCAGAAAAAGAAATGCTACGAAATGGAACTTATTTGTGTATTTTTTTGGACTCACTAAATTCCTATGTCTGGTCCTCACTCAGCCCTGCAAGTCCAGAAATCTGATATTTCAGAACAAAGAAAATGTACCTATCTATCATCCTTATCCTAACCATCAAATACTACACACACAGGGATGAGCACTTAAGAACAAGTATGACAATTTGTCAATTTAATTTTCTTTCAGCAGAAAGTCAAATTATAACCAGAGTACCAGTTTCATAACTTATAATAGCAAAGCGAAGCAATTATTTGCAGAGAAGCACATGTATCCCCTTGTTCAGAGCATTTTCTTTCCTTAAGACAAATTGTGTGAGAGGCTAAACTCTCAAAAAAAAAATTTGTGAGAAGGGAATCAGAATATGTCATAAGATGGCATTCAGCTTTGTGTCCCAGCTGTGGTGGTTTAAAACACATTAAAAACCAAGGAAATCATATATTCAGTCAAGACTTGTATCCTGGTCAGGGCTAAAAGTTACCATCAACACTGACCTCTACAAGTCACTTTTTCTATGATTCCAGGACAGAACAATCATCCTTTCATCTTTATATAAGTCCATTGATGAACTTACTTTGAATTATTTTGGTACTGAGAAGCAGTCTGTTTCTTGGGAGACACTGCTTTTCTCTGTTCTAATTCATGTGTTAATTTTAATGTTATGCAATGAGGATAACATTTATTAACTAAGGGTGCCCAGAGTCTCACTCCTCATTACCCATGAGAATATTATACAGATATACTAATCTTTACTTTTGTTTTCAAGGTTGAATAAGGTGAAATTCTATCAATTTTTATTTTTACACACAATTAAGAACTGTTGATTAACACAGTAACCCAGTTGTCTCCTTATGCCTCTTTGTTCTTTCAAAAAAGACTCAAACTTCTTAAATCCTCTGAGAAGTCAATAACCCTCTGTGAATTCCCAGGAGTTAAAATAATGAGGTAACTTCAGGCTCGTACATACTTATTCCACTTATTTTTTCTTCTTTATTCAATATCTTTCAACAGTGATTTTAACTCTAACGCTAATATTATCCTGAACATGGATCCCAACCTCATATCTGATTGTTTTATAAAAATAAACAAAATCAAGTCAGACAAAAAAGGAAGGATGGAAGGAAGAAACAAAGGGAAAAAGAAAGGAAGAAAAGCCAACCTTTTTGTGACTATATTAAATATATTGTGGAGAGAATCGTTATTTCAACATTAACCTTTGTAAACGTCTTATCAAACAATCTTGTTCTCTCTCTGTGTGTGTGTGTGTGTGTGTGTGTGCCATTGTTATTAAAACAATACGTGTTTCTAGTTTTGTAAGATGAATGACATTGGCTTATAAAGAGAAACAGCAATCCCTTATACAAACTCTCCTTATTCCTGATTGTTGTTCGCCAAATCTATTTTCACCTCCTAGTCATTTTCTCTGGTATTTAGGTCCACATTTTTAAGTAATTTGCATCTCTCCGTTAATTTTTCAGTTTTAAAGCTAACCTTTGTATATGAAAGTTACTATAGAAGATAAGGATTTAATGTCCTTAAACCTACTCCACTCATTCCCGTTTTCATATGAACAGAAAATGCACAGGCCTCCTCCCATCCTCCTAGTCTATTCATATGTTGTTTTTCTTAAATTGATATCTAGTGTTTATTAATGTTATGAACATATAGTTCAATATATGTTTATATTATGAGCATATTGTTCACTATACATATTACTATATATAGTAATACTTCTATAATATGTAATATAAATATGTTTATTTACTTTTTATTATTCACACTTGAGCTACCTAGTTTACTAAGATTATGTTACTGTAAAACTTTTAGATTTACATAAAAAATTAATAATGACATCACTTTTCACTTTTGTTAGAAAAGTGGTTCTTAGGAACCACTTCTTGGTTCCTATTGCTAACTCATTCCCAATTTTTCTAACAAAACTGAAAATACATATTATTACTTGATTCTGTATGCACCAGTTGCCTTACAGGACAACTCCACAACTGTTATTATGAAACCTGTTCTGTTTTGGATATTTGTCCCCTCCAAATCTCGTGTTTAAATGTGATTCCCAATGTTGGAGCTAGAACCTAGTGGGAGGTGTTTAGGTCATAGGGGTATATCCCTCATGAATGGCTTGCTGTTCTCACCAAGGTAATGAGTGAGTTCTGGCTCTCTCAAGCCACAGTAGAGCTGGTTGTTTAAAAGTATGTGGCACCCCTCCCCCAACTCACTCTTCCTTCTTTCCTTCCTCCCTCTCACTATATAATGCCTACTCCCATTCACTTTCTGCCATGAGTGGAAACCCCCTGAAGCTCTCACCAGAAGCAGAAGCTGGCACCATGCTGCTTGTACAGCCTGCAGAACTGTGAGCAAAATGTTCCACTTTTCTTTCTAAATTACCAAACCTCAGATATTCCTTTATAGCAACAAAAACAGACTAACACAGAATCCTTCTCTTCTTCCTGGGAATTATTTATGTGTTCTTCCTGGGTTGAATTATTCATTCCCTGCATTCCATTTTCTTTCTCTTTTGGTGTATTCCCTGATTTTGATGAAGCATAAATTTCAATGTTTTTCCAAGAAAGAATGAATGGGAAATACATTGAGAAAATATTTTGCATGTCTGAAAATGTCTTTACTTTCACATTTTGATAATAATTTTTCTTCATGTAGATCCTGATCAAAGAACATTTGTCTCAGAATTTAAATATATTTCCATGACATCTTCTACCTTCCAGTTCTGCTACGTAACCACCTAGTGCCATCTTGATCCTCAATATTCTGTATGAGACTCAATTGTTTCTTTCTGGAGTATTTTGTTTCCTTTTTCTCACCAATGTTCTGAAATTTCAGAATTATACATTTTGTTGTGGGTTTCTTTAAATTCATTGCATTGGGCACTCAGTGAAATGTCATAATTTAGACACTATATCCTTCAGTTTCAGGATAGTTTTATTATTTCTTTGATAATTTTCTCTCCTCCATTTTCCTTGTTTGCTTTTTTTACTGGACATTTCATTATATGAATGTTTGCTTTCTTAGATTAACCCTATTAAAATATTTTTTCACTGTGTTTTTTCTCTTCTGTCTCATAGATTAGAGGATTTTTTGTTGGTTATTTTTTGCTTTATTGTCTTGAAGTTTTTTGCTTTATTTTGTTTTTGGTAATTTTTCTTCTGCCTTTTGCATTGACTTCATTTCTTCCTAGATCCTCTTTCTTGCTTGCAAGTTTATCCTGTGATGCCCACTAAAGAACAACACACTAAAATGCTCATTATCAGACCTCTTCATATGTGAGTAGATTTCTTCTTAATGTGATTTTGATGCAAACCAATTAATTTTCTGCCACTCTTTGTTTTCCCTGGTTGTATAATCCTGAATGCCAGCATTGTGGGATACAAGAAGGTGAAGGGTGAAGGAAGTCTCACCATTAACTACTCAGATTTTCACTTAACCTTCCTCTTTCCAGTATAGCATCTCACTCCTTGGTCTCAGCTTGCCTGATATGTCAAGCACAGAAAGCAAAGCTCCAGTTTTACACTGAGGAAGGACCAAACTGCCCTGCAAAAGATAGGGTGATTTGTGGTTCAAATCAGGATTGTTTCTTGTTTGTTTTACCCTACAGACTAGCCCTTGTCTTTCTCCAATTTGTCAGTTACCATTTGTCCATCCCATTCTATAGACTCCAAAATTGTCATCTCAGCTTTATCTTCACTCTCATTCTCTTTGTTGCGCAGTGTACACCCACACACACACATATGTATACACACACATATATACACACACACATATATATATAATACACACACATACATATTGTGTTAGTTTGTTCTTCCATTGCTATAAATAAATACCTGAGACTGGGTAATCTGTAAAGAAAACAGGTTTTATTTTGGCTCACATTTCTGCAGGCTATACATGAAGCATAGTGTTGAAATCAGCTTGTAGTGAGGGTCTCATGAAGCTTACTATCATGGTGGAAGTTGAAGTGGGGACCAGCACATCACATGACAAGTGAGGGAACAAGAAAGGGAAGGGGGAGGTTTCAGACTCCTTTAAACAATCAAATCTCCCATAAATTAATTGAGCAAAAACTCACTCATCACTAAGGGGATGGTGCCAAGCCATTCATGACGGATCTGCCCCCGTGATCCAATACCTCCCACTAGGCCCCACCTCCAACTTAGGGATCATGTTTCAACATGAGATTTGGACTGGACATGCATCCAAACCATATTATTGCACCCTTAGTTCTCCAGATGCTTTTCTCACATTGCAAAACACAATTATCTCTCCCAATAGTTCCACACAAAGTCTTAAATGTTTTCAACATGAAGACAAAAGTATTAAGTCTCATCTGAGACTCATCACCTCCCACCTATGATCCTGTGAAAGCAAAAACAGTTATTTGCTCCCAAGGTACAATGGTAGTACAAGCATTGGGTAAATATTCTCATTTGAAAAAGGAAAAAATGGCCAAAATAACGAGGCAGTAGGCCCCATGCAAGTGTAAAACCCAGCAGGGTAGATATTAAACCTTAAAGCTACAAAATAATCTCCCTTAACTTTATGTCCTGCATCTAGGGCAGACTGGTGCAAGGAGTGGCTTCCCAAGGGCTTGGGCAGCTCCACTGCTGTGGTTCTGCAGCAGGCAGAACTGGCTGTGGTCACCGGGTGTAGCTGAATGCCTGCAGCTTTTCCAGGCCCAGGATGCAAGCTACCAGTGGCTCTATCATTCTTGGGTCTGAAGGGTAGAGGCCCCTTACCACAGCTCCACTAGACAGTGACCCCCTTAGGGACACTATGTGAAGGCTCCAATCCCACATTTCCCTTTAACATTGTTCTAGAAGGGTTTCTGTGTGAGGGAAGGCTTCTGTCTAGGCACCCAGCCTTTCCAATGCCTCCTCTGACATCTAGGGGGAAGCTGCCAAGCCTCCTTTGCAGTTGCATTCTGTGAGCTTCTAGACTTAACATCCAACAGAAGCCACCAAGGCTTATGGTAGGATGCACTCTCCAGAGCAGCGGCCTGAGCTATACCTGGGACACTTTGAGCCACAAGTGGAGCCATAGCTGGAGTAGCTGGGATGTGGGAGGCAGTGTACCGAGGCTGAACAGGGCAGTGACACCCTGGACTTGACTCTCAAAACCATTCTTTCCTCCCTGGCCTCTTGGCCTGAGACCTCATCAGCCTGGCCTTTATTATTCGTATTTCTATTAGCATTTTGGTTGCAACAATTTAATCAGTCTCTAAGAAGCTACAAAAGTTTCCTCATCTTCCTGTCCTCTTCTGAGCACCCAAAACTCTTCCAACTTCTGCTCATTACCCAGCTCCAAAGTCAATTCCACATTTTCAGGTAACTTTATAGCAATGCCCCATTCTTTAGTACCAATTTTCTGTGTTAATGCTTTTTTGCATTGCTATAAAGAAATACCTCAGACTGGACTGGGTAACTTACAAACAGAAGGATTTTATTTTGGCTTATGGTTCTGTAGTCTGTACAGAAAGTATGGTGCTGGCAAATGCTTCTGGTCAGGGCTCCAGGAAGCTTACAATAGTGGTAAAAGGTAAAGAGGGAGCCAGTGCATCACATGGTGAGAGAAGGAGCAAGACAAAAGGGAGAAGTTCAAGGCTCATTAAAACAATTGGATCTTATGTAAACTAACTGAGTGAAAACGTATGTATAACAAAAGAGATGATACTAAGCCATTCATGAAGAATACACCCCTATGACCTCCATGATCCAAACACCTCCCACCAGGCCCCACCTCCAACATATTTCAACATGAGAATCACATTTCAACATGAGATCTGAAGGGGACACACATCCAAACTACAACACACACACACACAAACACACATACACAGACACACACACACACGTATTTAATTCCTTGACTATCATTTCAGTGAAATTGTCAGAAAATAACAAAGATAAGCAACTGTCTACCATGCTATTATTGCCTGTGGTGCACAGCCACACATTAGTACTCATCCCTGAAGTCACCACTATATATATATGGATTCTTGAAAATATCATTTGTTAAAATGCAGCCAAGTTATTTGCTAAGAAGAAAGGTGAACTCCAGTTCACAATAACTTTCTCATTTCCATCTGAGACTTCATCATCCTGGCCTTCATTTCACAAGGTTTCTTCATTTTTACTTCCATTTCTGTTTTTCTCCATGAACTACTCACAAAGATAAGCATAAGCAGGCACAGAATCTTCCATCAGAGTAACATGGCTTCCCTCACCTCTCTTGTAACCCTAGAACTTACTTACTCTGGTTCAAATTTTATATAACAAATTTGTGAGTTGCATTTCAGTGCAGCAGACCCCTACATTGCTGGTTACATAATTGGAGCATGCCCAGGTAAGTATGCCAGGTGCGTGGTCTAGGAGCCAGCAAGAGTGGAAGAGTCACCCAGAAGCAGAACCAATCTACTTGGATCAAGGAATGGGGACCAAATGCAGAAACAAGGGATGCCTGCTTTTGTTGTAGTATGGACTTAAGAGCCAAGGACGTCAGCATGACCTAGCAAAGTCACGCCTCATTGCGTTTTCTTATCTGTTTCATTGTAACCCTCTACCAACAAAACCTATCCCCATATCCCAGCCTTGGAAAGACAGATTTGAGCATTTCCTCCTGTCTCCTCTCCAGTGACTTTGCCATGAAGCTTTTTCTTTTCTCAAAAACTGGTGTCGTGGTATTGGTTTCTATGTACACTGGGCAGTACGCCTTTGCTTGGTAACACTCTATCATTACACTCAGAAAGCAGAAGCCTGGTAGGTAGCTGTTGGTGGTAGCAACTGTTGCATCCCTGAGCACCACCTCCTGGGAATGGCTGGGATGAAGAGAGGCACAGGGGTGCACTGGTGACTTCAAGGATGAGTACTCATGTGTGGCTGTGCACCACAAGCAAGGACCACTATCAGACCCGGGGCAATCCTGCCACCTGGGTCACACAAGCCTCATTTGCCCAGCCTGCTTCTACCTGGACAAGGTCCTGCTCACTTAGGGGAGCCTCCTGCACTAGAGACGCTGCTCACGCTCTTAATCTTGATCTTAAATGTTCTTTGGCCATGCTGCCATGTTGCTGGAACAGTCTCTTCTGTCTTCTACTGTCTGATGAACTTATCCCCCAAACTGCTGTTTAATTTCATGCAGAGGAGTTTAGCTACATTATGTATTGTTTTTTTTATTTCTCGTTGACTCATACTCATAGACTTGCTTTACATAATCTATGTTTAATCTAAATTTTCATTGATTGTATGATGCATCATTACATAATTTGCCACTAAAGAGAAAGGCCGCTAATTATGACTTTAAGACATCTTAAATTGTAAGACAGGTCTTGATTTTAAAATAGAAAAATATTAATTTTGGCATCAATTAAATATTGTAAATGGTTTATCCCATAATCTTCCCAAATGAAACATCTCAGAGAATTCTGGTATTAAAACAAGAAAGTTGATTGCAATAGTCTGAATGAGGACTAGCGACTTAAGTGGCTGTAAATCGAATTTTTTTATAGCTAGACTTTACTGAGATCTCTAATCATTAAAGCTCCTACTACACAGATGCAGATAACTTGAAGATATGTTTTTCATGAAGGAAATTTTGCTTTGCTTCCAGAGTAATAACAGTGTGGTATTTAATTAGTTGTATTTTAAAATTTTTATATTAAAAATTAACATTAATTTAGCTTTAATATTAGCTATTGAATTTGATGTGGGTTATTAATTTAACTCTAAAATGTGTGAAGAAGCAAATATTTTTCTTACAAGTATCCATTCAAATTAGATATATTCATACATATTCCCAAATTTACTTGCAGAGTGAGATTTCATTTTTGACATGATACTATTTGAATAAGATGAGATAGTCTACTAAAATAAGTACATTTGTAAATAATGAGTTATTTGAAGAAAATGGAACATGTAACATAATATTAAGTATGTAATCTAATATGCATCTTATATAAAATACTAAAGGACTATATATATGTGGTTAGCAAACTTTTTGCTGAAACTTTTTATTATTTTTCTGTAGAATTGTTTCTTGTCATATTTTCCACATAGAAAATGGAAATATATAAAAAGGTAAAATTTGGGGTTTCCTGCCCTGCTTAAATGCCACTGCTGTAGGCAAAACTCATAAATGAGAATGAAATACAATAATAAAATCATCTTGTCTTTTCATTTAGAATTACGTAATTTGAATTTTTTGCTGTTGTTATGTTCTCACCTACTCATAGACATTTCTGTGGTGAATGTATATTCATATGATGCACTAACCAAGAGTAGGTATTTATTTAACAATTACATTTAATATAAAATTAACATAAGATCCTTACTGACTGACTTTTCATAACCATCGTAAATATACAACACATATAACAAATGGAGAATCAGGAGTTTATTTCTACTAGATCAGTTCAAATGGCTTGTGATATGGAAATACATTCTGTAATGAGCTATTACTTATCAATTATATACTTTGCATTGACTGAAGTTGCAGTTAGGTCACTCATGTTGGATGTCTTTTATAACATTTAGAAAAGTTTTATTAGTTCTACGAAAATAACTTTCAGTGTCCAGCACAACAGACTCTGAAGACTAAATACTAATAGAATATCTTTTTTTTTTTTTTCCAAGACAAACTCTTACTCTGTCACCTAGGCTGAAGTGCAGTATCATGATCACAGCTCACTACAGCCTCCATCTCCCAGGCTTAAGCTATTCTCCCACCTCAGCTCCTCCCCATCCTCTGTAGCTGGAATTACATGTGTGTGCCACTGCACCAGGGATAATTTTATTTATTTATTTATTTTGTAAGATAAAAAACTACAGGTCTCACTAGGTTGCCCTGGCTGGTCTGGAACTTCAGGCTTAAGTGATCCACTCACCTCAACTCCCCAAATGCTAGGATTACAGGCATGCCTGTCCTAAAATATCTTTTTAATCCTTAAGAAGAGTCACCTGGAGAGGCAATGGCCCTGTTAGCACTGGCCTCTGTTTTGAATGTTGGAGAAGGATTTCCATTAAGACAGCGTGAAGATGCTGGTAAATCCTTCCCACATGCAAAGTATGAAACTGGGCAAAATTGTCAAAAAAACATCCTTTCAGGTTTGCAAGTTGCCAAAGGCAGAGAACAAATTGAAGAACATATATTCTTGAGAAACTAGGGGAGCTTTGGGAAAGCTCTGCTGCCAACTTGCCTTGGGCAGTTCCCATCAACAATCCCAGTTCAGTTGCCAAGAAAAGTAGCTTTACAAAGGTGAAGATGGCAAGGGAGGAGAATGAAGGGGGAAGGAGATCAGAATCATTGCTTCCAGAGGAGTGGAATTGATTTGAAGTGGGCCAAAAAACTTTGCAGTTTTGTCATTTAAAAGCGACAAACTTGATAGAAAATAATGGGGGAGGGAGAAACACAATTTTGCTAACTTAAGTCCCAGTTGTGGTAAGCAGCAGACCCTTCAGAAAATTAGCAAAAAGATCCTGGAAATAAGAGCCACAGAAGAACTTAATATATTTGAGCACAAACTCTGGCTAAATCATTGGTTGGCTACTAGGCTAGACAATCGCTAGTAAGCTAGGCTAAAAGAAAATACTAAAAAGAAAAAAAAACTGAGCAGAGATATCAGCAACTATACAACATGGAGGAAAAGTTTCTGCAGTTTGAGTCCAGGCAAGGTAATTAAAAAGTAAAAGTAAGACAGAATCCAGATGGATCAATACATTATATGATCAAAAATTTGTAGTTTTCAATAAAATATTACAAGATACACAAGAAATGGGAAAGTATCACCCACACTCAAGAATAAATGCTGTCAATAGAAACTAATTCTGAGTAGGCACAGATATTGGATTTGCTAGACAAAGGATTCAAAAAGAATATTATAAATAAGTTTAAAGAACTAAAGCAAAGTATGAAAATAACACATAGTCAATTTCAACAGAGAAAGGTAAACTATAAAAGAAAATCAAGTGGAAATTCTAGATCTTAAAGGAGTGAAAACAAAAATGAAAAATTTGCTAGATTAGCTCAACAAGAGGTATAAGATGGCAGAAGAAAAATCAGTGTGTTCTCAGGAATCAACAGAAATTACTGAGTGCATGAAACAAATAAAAAAAACTGATGCAAGAACTTCAGTGAATGCAATAAAAATCTTAAGCATTAAAATATGTATGTAATGGGATTCCTAGGAGAATAGGAGAGAGAAAGGGTATAAAAAAATTAAATGAATAATGGTTAAAAACTTCCAAATTTGATTTTAAAGCATATTATTCCAAATAATTTATGTAGATTCTCCATCGTGTAAGGAGATGAAATATAATTCCGCATGCCTTAAGTGTATGCTATGTTAGAGACTTTCCTTCAAAGAGTACAGTATGGTGAGGATAGGAAAATAAAGGAACTTAACAATGGGGAGACTTTGTGACTATTACCTAAAGCCAGGTGATCGAGTTTAACCTCAACAGTAATAAGACATTGATAATATACACTCTAACATAATATGATAAGAATGATACTTTACTGCCGTGATTTTCCTCCCCAAGACAAATTACCCCAGCCTAATAATGAGAAAATCATCGAACAAATCTCAATTGAGGGACATTTTACAAAATATCTAAACTAATTATCAAAACTATCAAAGTCATCAAAAACAGTACAAGTCTAAGAAATTGTCAAAGACAAAAGAAATCAAAGGAGAGTACTAAATGTCATATGTTATCCTAGATGGGCTCTTGGGATAGCAAAAAGACATTAGAGAAAAACTGAGAAAATTTGAATAAAGTATAGACTTTAGTTAATAATAATGTATTACTCTTGCTTATTCATTTCAGATAAATGTACCATATTTATGAAAGACGTTAAGCCATTAAATTTGCTATAATTTGTTACATCACTAAAAGTAAACTAATACACACTTCCACCAACATTATGTAAGAATTTGTTCCTCCACATCCTCACCAACACTTGATATAACCAGTTTTTTCAATATTACCATTCTAACAGCTGTCTAATGTCATCTCATTGTGGCTTTAATTTGCAATTTCTTAAAAAATAATGGTGTCAAACGTCTTTGCATGTACTCTCTGACATTTGTATAACTGCTTTGCTTAATATGTGTTCAAACATTGTCCCCATTTTGATTAGGCTTAATTTTCTTTTACAGTTTGGGAAGTTTTATATATATATATGGGATACATGTCCTTTATCAGAGATATATAAATATTTTCATCTATTCTGTGACTTGTCTTTTTATTTTTTAATGATGCCTTTGAGAGATTTAAAAACAATTTGATGAAGTCCAATTTATCAATTTGTTCTTTTGTGGACCATTCTTTTGCTGTCATAGCTAAATAATTTAGCTAAACAAAATGAATGAATGCATAGTTGAAGGAATAATCTAATAATGGCTTCAACTCTGCCAGCGTATTATGTTTGTCTCAGGCATGCACTTTAGATATCCAACCCTTATACCTTAGCCACCCCTAAACTGCATATTTTGTAAGTACTCTTTTTAAATTTAATTTATTATAGAAAGATGGGATAACTAAAAATACTCATATTATTTGTGCCAAGAAGAAAAGGACCATATGTTTCAAATCATGAGCCTTAGCTTCAAAGAAAGAACATCAGGAAGTTAAATATTCTTTTAGCAATCCTTCCAAACCATGGGTATACACTACTATTTTTTCTTCATAGATTCTGCCATCTTTACCTTATGCTTTTATCTAGGTTGAGGTGGTGAATATATGTACTTTAGGACAAGTAATAATTCTTTCAAAATATTACTACTCTGTATTTCTCATAGTTCAATGAAATTTTGTAGGTTTTTAAAATTTTTTGACAAATGTAGCTAAAGAACACCAGACACCAATTAACCCGGCGTGTATCATGAAGATAATGAAGAATCATTAAATATTTTTTAGAGCAGAGAATAATAGATAAGAGATGTACTATGTGAATATTAATCTAATAGTTTGTGTGTATTAGATAAGTCAATATTTGTGGGAATAAGAATCAGTTAATAGATGTCAGCTAAGAAGCAATTTTGCAACAATACCAGAATGACCTGATATGCAAAGGCATATTAAATTTCAATGAATAAATGCTTGATTGAATGTGAAAAATGAGGCAGAGAATTCTTAGAGCAAAGTAAATGAGAGAATGGGCCATAGGCAAAATCAGAAACTGTAAATAGACATCACTATGCAAAATTTTCCGTGATCTCATCCCAAATTACTTTTGCCTTGTCCTTCTTCTCCACTCAAACCCACAGATTCTACCAAAGAGAATTAAGTCCTAACTATGTTATGAATATTTAATCTCTGAGGACATTTAATTGGGATGCTCCCTACACATTGGAATACACAGAACTTCTAGATTCCACTGGATCATTCATTCTTAGAGTAACATAGATAAGTATTTCTTAAACTACTACTTGAGGAGATTGTACTAGGTTCTGTGGTTGGCAGCTGGGAAATCAACTAGTAAACAATTCTAGTGGAGTTTAACAAGTGATATGATAAAAGTATATAAAAGCAAAGTGCAACAGCACCTATTGCTATTAAGTGAGGAAGGACCAATGAGGCTGGGAACAAACAAGAACTTGATTCCATAAAAACAAGTTAGATTTTATTTTTCTTGCTGCATTTTTCCAAATTTGTCTAATAAAAATCACCAGGAATACTTAAGTTTTGATATTGAGAAATGATTTTGTCATATACACAGAAAAAAAAATTGAGGAATGTTTACCCTATCCACAGATGGAATATTAGCAAGAAATAATTTAGGCATTTAAAGTTGTAGGACAGGAGATAAAAGAGGAAAATTTATAATATACATTTTAGGGGTAGTATAAATTACACCTACTCATTGAGACTTTCATTGATCATTTTTAGGTAAAAAGAATCTCTCTATTGCTTATGTACTTGCGTGTCTGTGTGTGTGTGTGTGTGTGTGTGTAGGTACATTTGTGAGTGTATATGGGTGAATGTGTATACATGTGCATGTCTGTATTCGTTTGTAAGTTCTTTGTGGATGCAAGATAAGTTAATCCAGAAATTAAGTGCTGTATAGAGTTGTTACTCAACTAGTACTCACTGAATATTTGAATAAACTTGACCTACATGATTTTAAGGCTAACTATTAAAAGGAAACTTTGGTTGAGGATAAAGCTGTGTAGTAGACTAGAATTCAGCTTCAGGGTTCTGACTGAGTCACTAAGAGTTTTTTGTAAAACCATTTTTACTATTTTTTCCCCAAGTGTAAATGAGAATAATGGTTACCTGCCTCAAAGGGGTGTTGTGCCGAATAGCTGGTTGACAGTTTTAAACTATTTTGAAGATAGAATGTACTATAAATGCTCTAAAGAAAAAAAGCGCAATGGAATAAAACACTTGAACCAAAGCTTTAGGAAAGTTAGTACGTCTTTTAGGCTGGCAATCTTCTACTAATAAAGAATTCTATGGGAAATTAACTCCACAACATTTTTTATTTTCTTGCCTCTTTTCTACTTTCTTCTGTAGCTAATGTCTGCCTAGTGACTCAATTAAACAGAAAAGTTCTAGTAATGCCACATGTTGTAATAGATGTTACTCATAAAGAAATGCAATGAAGATTATAAAGTGGTCATTAATCACACCACAAGATTTAGTCTGTTCAAAGACATCACTATATTCAGAAATTACCAGAACTATTTTAAAATTAGTTTTATCATTGGAAATTCTGGATATAGTTGTAGAGGGCTAGAAGCAAAAGTTCACTTTTGTGTAGAAATATCTAATAATTTTTCTGAAACACAAATATCAGAGCTAGATATGAAGTTCATTTTTCAAAATAATTGTTATTTTTCTAAATGAAAAATGAGATATTAAAAACTCTGAAAAGATATTATTTTGTTTAGTCATTCTTACCGAGAATATTTACACAATTATGCATTTACATATCCTATTTTGTAAACCCAAATCAATACACATATAGCTTAAAACAGAATAAAAAACTGCATGCCACAAAATTTTTGTGAGAAAAAAATGTTAAAAAATAAAACAAAGTGACCAATTTTACATGTTCTTCAATAGAGTTGATATACATCTTTACCATTCTATGTTCTATATTTTATAATAATGGATCATGAATCTAACATTTCAATCTGTATTTTAAAACAAACAAAAACAGAGATTTTAAAAAAATCAAATTCTTATGTAGAAATAAGCACTGTATCTCATCATTTCACTAGTTCTTGCCACACAAAAACATATTGTGTATTAACTACTACATTTTGAACTTCAATAATAAAGTCAAAAATGGCATATTTCTCAAGTATATTATTGTACATCATTAAAATATCAGAGTAGAAAATGCTACAGTCTCTTTATTATTTTTAACATTTAGTAAAATATTTTAATCTTAAATCTGTATTAATATTGTTCATTGAAAGTACCTTCTGATTTTAGAGATCAATGATTCAATGGATATTAGATCAGTAGATTCATCAGATAGTTAGTACCTAGAAATTAAGTACACACTGGGATGAGCATATTAGAATGCTCTGATTATATGCCTAGAAGCCAGTAATTTAGTTAGGAAGATAAAATTAACAAATGAAAACATAGTAACAAATAATTAAATGATAAACTGGATTTTGGTGACTCTAGCAAAAATGTGTGATGTAGAAAAACTATAAATGAGCTTGTAGAGAAAATAGGCTTACAAAAATTTGGATGGGATAAAGGGAGAGGAATGGGCATTTGGGTAAAGATTGAAAGGCAAGTTGAAAGGTATAGATTTTAAAATTCAAATTGTATTAAGTGGAAAGCAGTCAGGATATATAAAAACACAAATGCAATTTCCATAATATACTTAAGTTTGTTATATTAGATATATTTTATACATTCTGAAGAATTTGATAATTAGAATGTAAGGCTCTTGAGCATTTGTTTGTTTTAATCGTCACAGCCTCAAGAACAGTTTCTTTTCTAGGGTAGGAGCCCAATGAAGATTTGCTGAGACAATAAATAAATAAAAGATGAATTTGTAACTGGAAGTGGTAAGCAGTATGGGTCAATTGTAGCTCCTTAACAAGCAGAGTGGCAGTATGAAACGTGTTTAGAAAGCTGATTTTGGCAATGGTTATGCAAGATGACACTAGAGGAATAATTACGTGGCAGTGGCAGTGTCAGTGGAAACATTTCTTTTTTTTTCTTTTTTTTTTAAATTATACTTTAAGTTCTAGGATACATATGCAAAATGTGCAGGTTTGTTACAGAGGTATACATGTGCCAAAGTGGTTTGTTGCACCCATCAACCCATCATTCTACATTAGGTATTTCTCCTGATGCTATACTTCCTCTAGCTTCCCACCTCCTGACAGGCCCTGGTGTGTGATGTTCCCCTCTCTGTGTCCATGTGTTCTCATTGTTCAACTCTCACTTCTGAGTGAGAACCTGTGGTGTTTGGTTTTCTGTTCCTGTGTTAGTTTGCTGAGAATGATGGTTTCTAGCGTCATCCATGTCCCTGCAAAAGACATGAACTCATCTTTTTCATGGCCGCATAGTATTCCATGGTGTATATGTGTCACATTTTCTTTATCCAGTCTATCATTGATGGGCATTTGGGTTGGTTCCAACTCTGCTGTTGTGAACAGTGCTGCAATAAACATACATGTGCATGTGTCTTTATGGCAGAATGATTTCTAATCCTTTGGGAATATACCCAGTAATGGGATCAAATGGTATTTCTGGTTCTAGATCCTTGAACCATTTCTACTGGAGGTTATTGCTTGACTTGGCCATGGTTTGAACATCCCATCATGTACGTTTTCAAATGTCAAAAAAATACAACATTACAAATATTACCAATTGAATCAATCTGGCATTTGTGCCTTATGATATTTTGCTGAGCTATCATAGCATTTGCATTACACCTTAGCAGTGAACCAAGAAGGAAAGGCTTTGTATCCGCTACATTTGGTGGCAAAGCTGTATCAAACGAATTTATTCTACATTTATATTAAAGTTGACATCAGTGTGCCTATGCCTGCGGAAAATGAAGGGCCTAAAAAGAAAGTGTTTCTTCTTAATTGTTGGTCCTAAAACAAATATGAAACTAAATAAAAATGACAAAAATAAAAGCATGAATAATTTGTGCAATTATTTGTTTAGTGATGATTAAAGAGTAAGATAATAATTTATTTATTTATTCTTAAGTTTCAGTTTTGTCTCACTTCCCTAGTACCAAATAGGTGCAGAGATACACATTAAAATTTACATGTCCCAATTTTACTATCATTATAATTAGTAAAATCTGTGGACACTCTTAAAACTATATTATCAATAATTTACTTTGTTTGCTTATAACAATACTCTTCACTAACATTTGTGTAAGGCTATAATTGTATATACATTATTTCAATTAGCCTCAGTAAGTAAGTTGTTTGGATGGGGCATGTGTTACTATCTTTATTTTATAGATAAGAAATCTAATAATCAGAGAAACAATAATTCCATATTGTCCAATAATTGCAGAACTATAGTCTTTTAGCTCATTTATTTTACTCTATGACACTGCTATTCCTCCTACTGCTTTCCCTTTACTAGGGACTTCTTTTTTTCCTTTAATCTCTTGCCAAAATTAAAATTCATCACTGAAATACTACACATGTCCAAATTCATTATTGATCTTTTTAAGAATGAAACATTTTGTCTAAGTTTAAATATATGAAATTCTACTTTATGTACAACTTGGGAACAGAAGAGCCATATTAGATAATTTAATTATTTCTCTGAAAAAACACATGCACTATAATATAACCTGATCATGTTCCTCACAGTCATGACAGAAGGAAACATAGAAGTGAAGATTCAGTGGATAATTTTTAAAAGTTTTCTGAAGCCATATTTTTAACTTACGTATATCTATAAGCCTCAGCATAAGTAATTCTGTGCTGTCTTAACTAGCAACAAATTCAGATAATTAACATTCAATAAACATTTTGCTACTCTACAGGAAAGTTATTTTCTTCTACCTTCATATATTTGAGTAGTCAGTGTTAAGTTATTCAATACAGCTCACTAACACAAGAGTTTCAAAAGGTATCATTTACTAAATAAATTATATTATTATTTCTTGTAGTATTAATTACCCCACAAATGGTAGAGAAAGATTACAAAAACTAGCTGCTACCCAAAAAACCTGCCTCCCCTCATAGAACAGAAATAAAATGAATCTTAAACAAAATTACTAAATTATCCTACAAAGTCATGTCAGAGATAGGAGGAAATCATTCAGAAAACAATTACTTTACCAAGAATTGACTAAAACCTCATTAAAGTAATTAACATAATTAAGAAAAAGCATATTTTTTAATATAGCTCCTTGACTCTAGAAACATCAAGAAAGCAAATTTTGAACGTGCTTATTCAAGCACCATGATACTTGGTTGGTTGGTCTTAATAAGCACAAAATTCCATATTTTGGATTTGAGTGAATAAGGCTGTCTTCGTGGAATGATGCTTTCACACATTCAAAGCACACAGTGACTTTCCTTTTTCTGATTCTGTGCTTACCAAACACATTTCTGATTGTAATTTGACTTTTAGTCTAGCATAAGTACAGATAGCATTTTAGTTATATTTGAGTATAGCTTGCCAAAGAAGAGAAAATATGCTGATCTACCTTTGAGTTCAGGCTTTAAACATCTGTCTCTCAGGACTCGGTTAATACGAGCCTTTTCCCGTGATACAGATCTATTCTTAGTATGTTGATACATCCAGTTCTTGTGCTTGCCAAGGCTTAAGAACTGACTGCAGGCAGCTGCAGTGAACGTGAACACTCAAAAATAATGAGGACAAATGAGGCATCTTGTAGAGAGCCAACGCCTTTCTAGCAACTCATGTGCCCAAGGCAACTTTTATTTTAACTTTAGAATTGAGCATTTACTATGTATTCAGAATCATGATAATTGTTTCTGAGAATTCAGAGTTAGAAAGCTTAGGCCTTTTTCCAAGGAACTTAAAATCTCACTTATGAAAAAATTGTATTCTTGTCCTGTGAAAGGCAGTGATTGAGACGTCTAAATATGAAAGGCAACACAGGATTAAGATTAGAATATCATCATAAGAGAAAAATTATTCCAATTCTTTTATTTTATATTAACAGGTGAAAGAAAACTATTCCTTTTCTATTTTATACAGTGACTAGTGTTATCATCTTAAGTCATATCTCTTAACCCCTCTGTTAAATACGCTTTAATGGCCACATATTGCACTAGAATTTACTGTGTTATCTTCGACGTGAGCTTGTATCAGTCTTGTGCCTAATTGCCCAGGCTCACCTGAGGCTGCTCTACCCCTTTTCAACTACCCTCCACTTAAATGGCCTTTTTCTCTTTCTGGGCTCCATAGTTTCTACATAAACACACTCTAAAGTCAGAGGCTTGGGCTCAGGTTTATTATGAATCTCTATTAGAGCTACAAAGAAGTGAAGGAGGAAGCAAGAGTAAGCAAAAGGAAAATCAGAATAGAAATGCAGTCCAAGAACAACCTCAGTTGGTACTACAGGGTACTCTAGAGCTTCGATGGCCTTTCAAAATCATTGCAAATTGAGGCAAAGGGCACAGGCCTGTGCCTCCATCCTAAGACAGAATCCAGCAGCATCCACTATTTACCTCGCAGCATCCACTATTTTTGATTTATCTCGAACCGAACAATATCTCTCCTAATTCAGGGCTTTTGTGCATGTTATTCTCATCTTTTTGCCTGGAATGCTCCAGTCTTCCACCAGCCCACAACCACTGCCTCAAAGTTTTGGTTCACTTTTCAGGTCATCTTAGAACTATGAATTCCTCAGAAAGTTTTTTTCTGACCCTGAATCTAAATTACATCTTTCTTTTAAACTCTTTCATAGCAATTCATACTTTGCTCTATGTAAAAGTATAAAATATGTACTTATACTTTAGGTATGTGCTTTTTCTGTAACTCTTTTCCATTTGTATCGTATTGTAAGCTCCAAGGGCACAGATTTGTCACTTCTCTATGATTAGCACATAGTTCGAGCAACTTGAACATCATATATATATATACACACACACACACACACACATTCATCTGGATACCACAGCATGATTAACGAAGATTGATGACAACAAATCAATCCTTCTTTACTTATGTCTTACTCTTTACTTACTCCTTAGACACTATGTTTGTATTCTGAAAGTGCAGTATGCAATCAGTCTTTTTGTAAAATGAAATTCTAGTTATTTTTTTATATAATTTAAGCGGTAGCTCATTTTCTTCAAACCCTGGGTTTAGCATGTGCATAGACTGTGAGCACTGCATGAACTCCATTAGTATATAAGCCTCCTGACATAGGTTTTGCCATTCTTGCTTACTTGCTGCATCCCCAGTGCTTTGAAGAGTGCCTTGAACATAGTACATTACTCAACATTGAATCAGCTTGAACAGAGTATGCAGAGCTGGCTTACTCCTATCAGCCTCAGGAGTCTTCAAAATAAAACTTTCTTATTGTGTACTTGAATTTGATGATTAAAACTACAGCCAAAATCCTAAGAAGCAATTTATACAAACCCCATTCTAAAACACTTTAATACGACAGAATTATTGTAGACAAATAGAAAAAAAATCATTTATAAGGAGTTTATTCAGATCTCCTCTGGGAAAAAGTACTATTTATGATTCTATAGAACATGCAAACCTGCAAAAGCTGCAGTCCTTCTTTTACAGATCCAAGGATTTAATTGTCTAATGGGAGTTTTAAGACTATCCTTAACTCATTTGTGAGGATTAATTCCTATTGACTGGGGGAAAGTACTTTACCTCATTCCATACAATATACAAACATGTACATGTCAGTCATACTCTCAGGGATCTAATAATAGTCAAACTGGAAAGTTGTGAGCACCTCTGGCAACTTGGTAAGGTAAGTCCATTTGATTGAAGGTCCTATGTGGGATTTAGCTCTTAAGGCAGAGAAATCCAAGCAAGACATGCTGATTAATTAACAATATCCAAAATTATAAGAGTGCAACTTGGTGACTGTCATTAAAAAATTGTTTCACTGCCTAGACTCTGGTTTGGTAAGAGTAGGGCTAGGTAAATAAAAGGAAAAAATTTTTCTATACACCTCTATAAGACTTTGGTGCTATAAGCAACACTGCTTTGGTGTGTTCAACTGGAAGAATGAAGTTCTCAAGGAAGAAAACACTGCCTTTAACTTCTGCACTAAATAGAACATGGCTTTTGTACAAAACTACAGCTTCAATCAATACACAGAGAAACCTAGAGTATTGGCAGAAATAACAGCAGTTAGTACAGGTTGGCAATCACTGGAAAAATTCAGCATAGTCCAGAGGAAACAAAATTAATAAAAAGATAAAAAGTTATATATGGCAGGAAACCACAGTATCTGTACCTGATGGGATGTTATATTAGAAAATGGAAGCCACATATGATATTTATGGAACTGCCATTGGAAAAGTCCAAAAGAGGAGATTTGAAGGGAAAAGTAACTGAAAACTTATGATAGCAAAGGAGTAAATGTTTGATGAATGCCAAATGTATTTAGATGGAAACTTCACAAGGACTGTATGGTGGGTGGCTAAAAAATTATTGAAACGTATTTTAGCTAAACTGATAATACATCTATCACTTGACATATATAATTATTCCTTCTTAATATGTCCTTTCTTCTTTGTGCCCTTATCCCATCAACCACTATATCACCCAAGCCTGAAGCCTGGTAGTCATGTTAGAATTAGCTTGTTTCTTCACTCCTCACATGGTGCTGGCAGCAAACACTAGATTCTACCTTCTAAAATGTCTTGGAAAATGCTTTAATTTAAGCTGTTGTCACTTCTCACATGAATTGCAATAGACTTTGGGTAATATCCCTGCTGCCAATATTTCTCTCCATCATACCCCAGTGAGATCATCATAAAAATATAATTTTTACAACTTCAGTCCCTTTATTAAATTATTGAAGATATTTTCAACAATTTCAACATGAATTCCAAATCCTCAACATATTCTTAAAATTCTTTTTAAACTAACATTTACCTATGACTCTTTTCTAGAATGTCTCAGCATGCATAAGTTATTGACTACTTTCTTATTTAGTAACTTACACAAGTTATTCATTTTTGTTAAGTTATAGGGCATGCTCACACCCACTCAAATATCAACTATTTTACTCATAATTATTGTTTACATTTAGCTTAAATATCTTCATTTCTAGGATGTTGTCCTCACCGTCTTTGTAGTCCCAATATCAACAGGACACATTCAATGGCAAGTAAAAGCCTTAACTATCTTTAAAAAACAAGCTGGGGTAGAATTAGAGGCTCAGATTTTCAGAAACTTTTCTGTTTTTTGGCACAGCTTGCTTCTGCTTGATTTCACTCACGCATAAATTTGGGGACCTAAAAATGTGACCAGAACGCTATCTCTTTGGATGTCTTGTCTTTGCTGGTCTCTGGTTTTATTCTCCTCCAGTGTGAGCAACATGACTGTTGGCAAGCCTACATTCACTGGCAAACCCACACCCACATCATTTCTATTTAGTAATCTCAGCTCATTTCCAGTGTTCGTATCTCAATCTGAATCTCTGAGAAGAGTTGTATAAGACACCATTCCACACCTAAATACAATGGCCTTGGAGCTGAGAAACACATCTTCGCTCTGTTGGGGTATAGGCTCACTCAGAAGTGGTAGGGGAACATAGTAATGGGCAGTCTCAACAGAACCACATGGAGTGGAGATGGAGATATCCACATAAACCAGAAGAAGATTAGACAGATTAAAACACTCATATATACATCATACATACACTCACTCACTCACACACGTGTATGCACACATGAACACACAGGCACAATTATGATACTTCAATAATCACTTTTACTTCAAAAGGTGAGGTAGTCCTATCTCCTCCATGCACTTTGTGGTACCTTACAGAAAAACCTATCATGATGCATATTTCATTGTACCATTCAAAAAAAAAAACTTTTCAGACCTCATGGTAGGTAGTAAATTCCTCAATAATAGAGTATTTAGTTTTTATACATGTATCACCAATAACTTGTAAATGTTGGCAAAAAATAGACATTGCACAAATGTTCGATCAGTAAGTGCCCAAATCACAGGATGTGCACTATGTTTTTCTCTTAAATTGTATTTAATTGCGATCCAACTTTCCATTTGTTTTCCTGTCATTTACTCAACAATGGAAAGGACTGATTTCGTACTTGATAAAATATTTACTGCTTGATTTATATGTTTAAATATCAGTTATATATATAATGGTGACATTCCCCAAAGACAAGCACTCTTACAGACCCTAACACTAAAAATGTCCTTTTTGTCAATCTCAGGACAAAAGCCTTGGAAAATTTGAGCACTGCCATTTAATCTACATGCTGCACTGTATATTAAAAATAGTTTTTTTCTTCTCTTGTTTTTTAGTTTCTTTGTTGTACCTTTGTTGAGTAACTCTAAAAAAAGAACATGAGTCTAGCCACAGCCACATCAATTTTTCTGATTATATAGAAGAGGAAAATGTTTGTGCATTAACAATTATTATGAGTACATTTAAGTCATTATTCATTTATGGAATTGCATTCATTTCTGAATAACGTGGCACCATAGATGGATGTTTCAAGAAAGGCAATGCAGTGTCTCTGTCTCCTGGATTCATTTAGTTCCTCAAAGTATCAATCTGTCATTCACTGTGGCCATCCACAGACACTTCTCAAGCTGAAAAAAACTCATTACATTATCAGTCAGATGACTGGATGAGACTTTAAAAAACAAATACAACAGTAATTTTAGTTAGCTCAAAGTATTAAAATTCCAAGGCCAAAATAATTTTTCCAGTTATGTGAGACTATTAGCTATGGAAATTCTAAAACATCATTGAATTAATTTATTTTAAACAATAGATAATGCTAAGTTTTTCTCTATTGAAAACAAATTCTGCATGTTCACCATTTGAATGTGCCATTTATTTTAATGAAGATAGTCTTAACACCAACATAAACTTTTCTTCAGAATATCAGGAGGTTTATTAGCTGGGAAATAAGAATGCCTAAAAATCTTTAATGCATTTATTGCCTTATCACTCATGCATCCATTTGTATAATGTGTATTTATTGGGTATAAACACGAACTAAACTATACTGTTAGATGTTGAGGTATTTAGTTGATACAAAATTAAAAATCTATGGAGTATGTGTTATTAGTCACTTGTATTACTGTTCATTTTCTTATCATTATTGCAAAATAGTATGTATCCATTGATAAATTTAATTGGTAGATCAGTGATATGGATTGGTTAAGGGCAAAACTCTGGAGCCAAATAGTTTGTAGCCAAAATGGAATGTTATTTTACTATTATTTATGTACAAGACACTGAAACCTTCCGTGCCTCAATTTACTCATTTGTCAAACTGGAGTGATAATGTTTATATCTCATAGGATTATTGTGAAAATTAAGTTTTAACAACTACTGATAGTTTTTTATTACTAGACATGATAAAAATACAAGATATACATTATCTACTGATGATGAAATAGGAAAATGTGGAACATTTATTGCTTCTAAATATCTGTGCATTTACAGTCTAATACAAAAATCAATTATCAGAGGCTGGGAAGGGCAAGGGGGAGTGGAAGATGGGAGAAGTTTGTCAATGAGTATAAAATTATGGTTAGGAGACATAAGTTCTAGTTTCCCATCAAACAGTAGGATGACTATAGTTAGCAATAATATACTATACATTCCAAAATAGCTAGAATAGAGGATTTTCAATGCTCTCACAACAAAGAAATCATACATGTTTAAGGTAATAGATATGCTAATTATCCTGATTTGATCATTACACATTGTAAATACATGAATCAAAACATTATACTGTACTCCATAAATATATGCAATTATTATGTGCCAATTAAAAACAAAACTTAAAACATACTTAACTCATTTAATATAAAGTTATTTAACAAAGTAGATGGTTTGCCATGGTCTCATTTTAATAAATAATTGGAAAACAAATTAGGATAACTTGAAACTAAAAATATAACATTTTAAAAAAATAGTTATCCAGTAAAATTAAAAACTTTAATTTTAAAATATAATTAAAATATTACTAATCTTATTTTAAGTTTTCAGGATCAAGGTGCTTGGTATTTCTTTAAACTGCATTTGCTTTTTCTTATTGTAGCCACAGGTTTAAATCTTTATGTCATTGGTATTTGACTTTCCTTGGGAATGCTGGTTTGAGATTAAGATGTTGTTAAGCTACAACATTGACCAGTCAGTGTTTGTGAACTTTGAGGGAAAATATACACTGAGGAAAAAGCAAGACAAACAATCTATAGAACTATAAAGTTATGTTGGCCTATTTAAAAAACACCTATTTATTGGGGGATAATTGATATGTAAAAATCTATATGTATTAATATTTAATCTTGATGAGTTTGAAGATAAGTATATACTTGTTGAAATCATCGAGATCATAAACATATTCATCTCCTCCCACAATTTCCTCCCAACCCTTTTATTTTTATTATTTAGTTGTTTTCTTTCTAAAAACACAAAAGACCTACTCTCTTAGAGATTTTAAGTATACAATACAGTATTGTTAATTGTAGACACTCTGCTGTAGAGTAGACTTCTTGGACTTATTTATCTTGCATAACTGAAATCTTGTATCCTTTAACTATCACTTCTCCATTCCTCAACCCCTATTTATCCCCCAATTCATGTCAATCACCATTCTACTCTTTGTGCTTATGACTAGACTATTTTAGAGTCCACACATAAGTAAGACCATGTAGCATTTGTCTTTCTGTATCTGGTTTATTTTACTTACCACACTGTCCTCCAGGCCCATTTATGTTTCCATGTTGTCTCAAGTGACAGAATTTTCTTCTTCATTTGACTAAATATTCCATTGGATAAAGAAAATACATATGTATGTATATATACACATATATATGACACATAATTTACTAAATAAACTATCCTGTTTTCACTTTGTATTCTTAGAGCCCTTGTCAAAGATTAATTGGCCTGATATGCATATATTTATTTTGGGGACCTCTATTCTGTTTCACTGGGCTAATTGTCTACCTTTTATGTCAGTACCATATAGTTTTGATTACTATTGTTTTGTGACACAATTTGAAATCAGAATGTGTGATGCCTCTAGCTTTGTTCCTCTTGCTCAGAATTGTTTGTTATTAGGGATCTTTTGAGGTTCTATATGAAGTTTAAGATTTTTTTCTATTTCTGTGAAAAATACCATTAGAACTTTGATAGGTATTCCACTCAATAATTATTAATATTAATTCTTCCAATTCATGAACATGGAATACTTTTCCATTTATTTCTAATATGAAGCTGACCCAATAGTCCTATAGACAGGTTTTTTTGGATACACATAGAAATTGATCCTTGTGGTCTTAAAGCTTGAAACTTACATAAATTTTATCTGAGTTTCTCTCTCAGTAAAGGATCCTCAGGCCTCTCAAAATGTATCAAAGAACTGAAACTCACCAGATCATCATATTCAGACAATGAGGGGCCAGGCACCATCATTCATCATGATTGCAACCTTCTGCCTCCCAAATTCCTGTTTTCCTACACATTGTTACATTTCTTCCGGCTATATGAACCTCTAATTTTAGGCAGTCAGAGAGACAAATTTGAGACTGATCGCCATCTCCTTTGCTGCAACACCCAATTAAAGGTTTCTTTCTTGGCACTATTTGCTGTCTCAGTGATTGGCTTTCTGTGCAGCATTTAGCAGGACCTAGAACAAACATCTGGTGTTTCATTAACATATATTTTAATATGTTTTATCAATGTTTTATAGTTTTCAAAGTATAGGTCTTACATATTCAAATTTATTCCCAAGTATTTTATTCTTATTGATTTTATTATAAATAGAATTTTTTCTCAAATTATTTTTAAGATAGTTCATGTTTTTTTTTTATTATACTTTAAGTTTTAGAGTACATGTGCACAATGTGCAGGTTTGTTACCTATGTATACATGTGCCATGTTGGTGTGCTGCACCCATTAACTTGTCATTTACATTAGGTATATCTCCTAATGCTATCCCTCCTCCCTTCACCCACCCCACATCAGGCCCCAGGGTGTGATGTTCCCCTTCCTGTGTCCACGTGTTCTCATTGTTCAGTTCCCACCTATGAGTGAGAACATATGGTGTTTGATTTTTTGTCCTTGGGATAGTTGGCTGAGAATGATGGTTTCCAGCTTCATCCACGTCCCTAAGAAGGACATGAACTCATCATTTTTTATGACTGCATAGTATTCCATGGTGTATATATGCCACATTTTCTTAATCCAGTCTATCATTGTTGGACATTTGGGTTGGTTCCAAGTCTTTGCTATTGTGAATAGTGCCACAATAAACATACGTGTGCATGTGTCTTTATAGCAGCATGATTTATACTCCTTTGGGTATATACCCACCAATGGGATGGCTGGGTCAAATGGTATTTCCAGTTCTAGATCCCTGAGGAATCGCCACACTGACTTCCACAATGGTTGAACTAGTTTACAGTTTTAGTATATAGAAACAATTTTTAATTATTGATATTATATCCTGCAACTTCACTGACTTCGATAATCAGCTCTAACAGTATTTTGGTGTTACATTTAAGTTTTTCTATACATACCATGTCATCTGCAAACAAAGACAATTTTACTTCTTGTCTGATTTGGATGCCTTTTCTTCTTTCTTGTTGAATTGCTCTGGCTAGGCCTTTCAGGACTATGCTGAATAGAAGTGGTGAGGGTAGGCATCCTTGCCTTGTTCCTGATCTTAGACAAAAAGTTGAAAGCTTTTCATGTTTGAATATAATGTTCACCATGAGATTGCCATATATGGTATTTATTGTTGAGGTATGTTTATTCTATTCCTAAATTTTAAGTTCTTTTACCACAAAGGAATATTGAATTTTGTCAATTTTTTTTTGCATCGATTGAGATGTTCATGTCATTTTTATCCTTTATTCTGTTAAAGGGGTTTATCGTATTAATTTTTTGATGTCAAACCATCCTTGTATCCCAGGGATAAATCTCACTTGATCATGGTGTATGAGCCTTTCATGTGCTGTAGAATTCGGTTTGCTTATTGTGTTGAAGACTTTTACATCTTTTTATCAGGAATATTGGCTTGTAGTTTTCTTTCCTGTACTATTCTTGTCTGGTTTGGTATCCGAGTAATACTGGATTGTTAGAATGAGTTTAGAAGTGGTCCTCTTCTTCAGTTTTGGAAGAATTTGATAAGAATTGGTGCTAATTATTCTCTAAATGTTTGGTCAAATTCATTGGTAAATCCATGTGGCCAGGGACTTTTCTTTCTGGGGAGATTTTTGATTACTAATTTAGTGTTCTTACTCATTATTGGTCCACTTAAATTTTTTATTTCATCATAGTTGCTTTGGGAAAATTGTATGTTTGTGGGAATGTATCAATTTCTTCTAAAATATCCAATTTGTTGACATACAATTTTTCTTAGTAGTCTCTTTTGGGTCTATATATTTTGTGGTATCAGTTCTAATGTCTTGTCTTTCACTTATAATTTATTGGAGTCTTCTTAATTTTTTTTAGTCTAGCTAAATGTTTGTCAATTTTGTTCATCTTTTCAAAGAAAAACCATTTTCTATTGTTTTGTTGTTCTTTTCTATTGTTTTTCTAATCTGTTTCAATACATTTCTACTCTAATCTTTACTTTCTTCCTTCTGCTAACTTTGGGCTTAGTTTGTTTTTCCTTTTCTAGTTCCTTGCAAAAGAACCTAAAATTAGGTTGTTTTTTTGAGACATGTGTTTTTCCTTAATGTAGATATTTATTGCTATATAATTTCCTCTTAGAACTACTTTTGTTGCATTCTATAAGTTTTGATGTGTTGTGTTTCCATTTTTATTGGTTCAAGGTAATTTTTAATTTATATTTTGATTCCTCTTTTGTCCCATTGATTGTTCAGGAATGCATTGTTTCATTTCCACATATTTGTGTTTTCTAGTTTTCTCCCTATTACTGATTTCTAGTTTCATACTATTGCAATTGGAAAAGATAGTTGATATTATTTTAGTCTTCTTAAATGTTTTAAAACTTGTGTTGTGGTCCAAAATATAAGCTGTCCTGGAGAATGTCTCATCTGCACTCAAGAAGAATGTGTGTTCTGCTGCTGTTGGATAAAATGTTCTAAGTATATCTATTAGGTTCATTGGGCTTAGAATGTTATCTGTTCTGTTATTTTCCTATAGGTTTCCTGTCTGGATGATTTATCCATTGTTAAAATTGGAGTATTGAAGCCTGTGTTATTGAATTGCTGTATTATTGAATTGTAGTCCCTTCAATTCTGTTAATATTTGCTCTATATATTTAGAAGCTCTACTGTTGGGTGCATGTATTTATAATTATTATATGCACTTGATAAATTTGCTCCTTTGCCATTATATTATGACCTTTTTTGTTTCTTTTTATAATTTTAACTAACAGTATATTTTGTCTAAGTACAGGTGCTCCAGCTTATTTTTTTTTTTTTTTTTTTTTTGGTTACAACATGAAATAGCTTTTTCAGTTCCTTCACTTTCACTCTGTGTGTTTCCTTAAAGGTTTTTTGTTTGTTTCCTTGCTTATTTGTTTTTGTTTGTTTGTTTTTGTAGGCAACATATAATAGAATATTTTTTTAAATTCCTTCAACCACTCTATATCTTTTGGTTAGAAAATTTAAGGCATTTGCATTTAAAATAATGATTGATAAGTAAATATTTACTATTGCCATTTTAATTGTTCTGTGTTTTGTAGTTTGTGTTATTTATGGAAAACTGCTTTTATCTAATTTGGAGAAACTCATGTACTGAAAAACTATAAACAGATTATACAGGTAGGCTAAATAATACAAAAATTGGCTCTTGATTTTATTCAAAGAGATTGGGAAGCAAGATGTTACGGATGTTCAGGAGGCTAGGTTGCTATAGATAGCATTTGACAAAAAGAAAAGAGCTCAAAAATAATTGAAATAAATAATAAAAATTAAAATGCAAAATATTTAGGGATATTAAAAATTAGAGAAATATGGCAGGTTAAAAAGTAGAAGTGATATCTCTGTCCATCCAGGAAGAGACAAAACTGAGATGTTTCAGCAGTAAAGGTATATCTAATTCACTGCAAAGATGTCTGAGTCAAAAGTTGGTGCCCAGTAGATTTTCTCAATTACACAATGAGGTTTAAGGAAAAAGAGACTGAAGATATAGCTCTTCCATTGAAGCCTAATAGACTCAAGTTACATTCAATTAAGTCTAGAGAGAGAGAGAATTTTGTCTCAAAATGTTATGAGTGGGGCTAATGACACTTGGAGATGACACAATCTAATTCATTAGAATCTTACTATTTTTGAGAGGTATACTGTTAAAGAGCATGCATACTGGACTGACAGGGACTGTAAATGTTCAGGAATTAAAATAAATCTTTGGCCCCAACCATCAATGGATAGGAAGCAAGTTGAGAAAAGAGTGTCATTTTTATGAAATGCCTATGTTTTTATAGAATCCTCACAGGTGGCCAAGCAATATATTGGGAATAGAAAGGCCTGCTTGAAAGAACAGCTAACAATAAAAAGCAATAGGCAAGGAACAATCTCATAGAGAGAAAAATGGAATATTACAAAAGAATATTTTCAACCCCCAGGCAAGGAGACCCTTACTGTTTCTGCCCAAGAGATTTTACAATTGCTATGAACCAGTGACAGCTGTGTGTCTTCTTTTCTTTCTTTTTTCAAAAAGGAGTATTTAGGTTCATTTATCCTATCTCTCTCCAACTTTCGCTTTTAAGTATATAAGTGTCAGAGTATGAGTGGAAATAAGTTTTCTTTTTGTTTTCAGTCTTCCAGAACAAGAGGAGAACATATACATTCTCATACTTGATTTGAAAAAAATTACAAAATCCTGGAGCTTGGTAGAGCCTTTGGATGAAATGTTTAGGTTGTCTTATTTGGTATTTCTTTCATGTGAGAGGGTGATGGAAGTAAAAATTTAAGAAAAGGAGAATATGTTGTGATTGATTATTTTATTGTTCAAAAGTATTTGCTTCCCAATTCCAAACGAGGATTATACATTCCCACCCTTTAATAACAGGCTAGGACATAAAAAGAAAATGTAAGTAGGTATGACCTGTATTACTTCAATGCATAAATGATAAAGTCATCATATAATTTGGCATATTGTCTTGTTTCCCAAGATTCACAATGTTTAAGAGACACTTGCTGTTATAGCCTGAGTTCTGGTGTAAAGATGATGTGAGATGAGTGAACATAATTGAATAACATAAACCACTGTAGAATTTTGTATTGTTTGTTAAGACAACATAATTTAATCTCAGCTAACTCATACTCAGAACAGACAACTTACTTTCCCCACTTTCATGCCAAGCCTAAATCTAAAATCCTACACAATTCACTCTCATATAAAAAGACAAATATATAAAACAATATCCAAGGAGGAGAACCAAAAGAAAATAAGTGAAACTAGACTTTTGCCCAATCCATTCCTGTTAAGGCTACACTCCAGAAAATGTGGTCAAGTCTGTGAAGTGGTACTTGATTTGTCAATAACAATATTTCTCTATTCTTTCAGTAAAATGTGGATTCACTTAAGGGGGTGAGGAGCAGCAATGCCATAGAGGTCATTACTCATTATTAATAATCCAAAGTATAAATTTGCCACATAAATACAGTACAAGCAAGCTTTAAATGTTTTCTAGATTTTTAATTGATGTTAGAATTAATTGTATTCATGCTTTATAATTTCAATGAAATTTTAATTGTGAAAGGCATTTTTTTCCTAGTTACTTTATTAAAGTCAATGCATAATCTCAATAAATCCTTAGCACTAACTAGTAACAAGGTTTTTTATTAAATGCTTATAAGTAATTATTACTAAGGCCCTATGGGTTTTCTTTTCTCCACTGATGTACCCGTTTTATAGATTTCAGCTGCCTGCACACATTACCATCATCACCAATGAAATCCATATTTTCATATGGAGACTTCTTAGTACTCTCTAATGTCTGAATAACTTTTTATCTTTATTGATTCCTTCTGACGGGCTGAACTGTCACAAACACTGAGTATATTTTCTATAATCTAAAAAGAAATAATGGAATATATGTGTAGTATAATTCATAAATATTGATTTTTACTGTTATGCAGTCAATTCAAACAGTTCAAAAGGTATGCAACATGTTTCATAATTTCAGCTTTGACTTGAAATTTTAAGCTCTTGTATAGTCTACAGGTGGTGAAAGCACCTCATGGGTATCCACCCTATTCAAATTAATGATAATAGGATATTTGTTTTAATAGAAACATTAATAGTTTACATTATAAAGGACTATAAAAATGTACATGGTAGAGCCTGCAAGTGGTGAGCATTAATCCTGTTTTCTCTTTGCCTTCAGGACTCACAGCAAACATGTTTTTTCTGCCTTACTTAAAGTTAATGTGGTCATGTCCCTGGGTTCTGGCAAATTGAATCTGACTGGAATTGATGTTGCCAGTTCCAGAAAACCTGTTTTAAAATGTCCCATGTGATGGTCAGTCTCTTTCCTCACATGCTTATGGATTTTTATAACCTAGTGGTGGTGAGAGCAATGCAATCAGAAGAGTCCGAGTCATTCGTTCCAGTGAGTTATAGGTCTACCTTCCAGAAATCATTTACCTCCATCTGCATTAAACTCAAGTGGGAATGGGAATTTAATTTGAATTATTAAGTCACCAATACTCATTAGAATTTTGTTATAGACTAATAGAATATTTTACAAAGTGTCCTTTAAGTTTACATCTTTTACCATAATTGTTACTCAGACTAATTGAGCAAGGTAGAGGTCCAATTTGAAAATAATAAAATTGAAGCAAAAAGAAATTCAGTAAATTGCTAAGTGCCAGAAATGACAGATGATAAGTGGCAAAATTGAAACTTGACCGTAAGAAATCTGTTTAGACATTTTCTTAAACATTATACCATCTCTTGACCAGCTTTGTTATGGTTGGCAGGGGCATTTCTATTTAAGACCTTTCTCTCCCATCTTCTTTCTTCTCATAGTCTCTCAGTAACTGTAACCATTCTGTTTCCTTTGCTGTGTGCCACATTATTTTCTGCTTAATTATAATCATTTTGCTCTGTCAGGCTCTTATGTTGTAAGAGGCTGGGGGAAGTCAGGAGGACTTAATTTTTTAAATTTTACTTTTAATTGATACATAATAATTTCATATATTTGTGGGGTATACAGTGATAGTGATAGATGTATAGATTCTGGAATGATCAAGTTTGAGTCATTAGCATATTGATCACCTCAAATATTTATTATTTCTTTGTTATAAAAATACTTAAAATCCTCTTTTAGCTATTTTTAAATATACATTGTTAATTATAGTTACCTTGCTGTACAGTAGAACACCAGAATTTATGTTTTTTATCTAACTGTAACTTTGTGCCTGGTGGCCAATGTCTCCCCATTTCCCTTCTGCCCTCACATCTACCCTCTAGTAATCACCATTCTGCTCTTTATTTTATAATTGCGACATTTTTAGGTACCATATATAAGTGAGATAATACAGTGTTTGTCTCTCTGTGTCTGGCTTTTTTCAGTTAATGTAATGAACTAGCTTCATCCATATTGTCACAAGTGACAGAATTGCCTACTTTTTAAAAGGTGAATAGTATATCATTTTGCATATATATCACATTTTAAAAATATTTTCATCTGTATCTTGACTATTGTGAATAATGCTACAAAGAACATGAGCATGTGGACATCCTTTCAGCACATTATTATTTTTTTTCCTTTGGATACATACCAAGCTGTGTGATTGCTGGATCATATGGTAGTTCTGTTATTAGTTTTTTGAGAATGTTTTTACTATTTTACAAATGAGCTGTACTAATTTAAAAGATCATCAACAATTTATGAGCATTTTATTTTCTCCTTGTCCTCACCAACATTTGTTATCTTTCATCTTTTTGATAACAGCCAATCTAACAGATGTGAGGTGATAATATCTCATTATGTTTTTAATTTGCATTTCTCTAATTATTAAAGATGTTGACCATTTTTAATATATGTATTGGTTGTTTGTATGTCTTCTTTTGAGAAATGTCTATTCAATTTATTTGCTTATATTTTAATATGATTATTTGTTTTCTTTTTATTGAATAGTTTGAGTTTTTTGTATATTTTGGGGCTTAGCCCCTTATCTGAGGTAAGATTTGCTAGGATTTCATCACAATCTGTGGGTTGTCTCATCATTTCACTGTTTCTTTTGCTGTGCAGAAGCTTTTTAGTTTAATGGTATCTCATGTGCCTATTTTTTATTTTATTGCCTGTGCTTTGTGTGTCGTGTTTATAAAATCTCTGCTAAGACCAGTGTACAAAGGCTTTCCCTTATGTTTTCTTCTAGCAGTTTTATAGTTTCAGGTCTTACATTTAAATCTCCGATCCAATTTGAGTTGAATTTTGTGTAAGGGTTGATATAAAGATACATTTTCATTCTTCTCTATATGAATATCCAGTTTTCCCAACACAATTTATTAAAGAGATTGTCCTTTCTCCAATGCGTGTTCTTTACTCCTTTATTGAAAATCAATTGACTATAATTATACGGCTTCATTTCTGGGTTCTCTATCATTGGTAAGTGTGTATGTTTTTATGCCAGTACCATATTGTTTTTGTTACTATACTTTCTAATGTATTTTGAAATTCAGTATTGCTGTATGTCCTGCCTTTTTTGGGGGTCAAGATTGTTAAGACTATTCAGGAACTTTTTTAGTTCTATACAAATTTTAGAATATTCTTTCCATTTATTTGAAGAATGACATTGGAACTTTGATAGGAGTTTAATTAGTAGATTGCTTGGGGCAGTATAAAATTTCAACAACATTAATTCTTCCAATTCATAAGCGTGGTCTATATTTCCACTTATTTATGTGTATTTATGTCTTTAATTTCATTCACCAATATTTTTAAATTTTCAGTACACAGAAATTTTACTTTTGTTGTTAAATTCACTCTCGTATTTTATTTTGCTATTGTAAGTGGTATTGTTTTCTTAACTTCTTTTTCAGAGAGTTTGTTATTAATGTATAAACATGCTACTAATTTCATAAGTTGAATTGGTATCCCACAACTTTACTAAATTTGTTTATTAGTGGCTACGGTTTGAATGTGTCCCCAAAATTCCATATGTTAAAAACTTAAGCTCTAAATTTATGTGTTGATTGGAGGCTGGAAGGTAATCTCCCATGATAGTACCGATTGCTTTAAAAAGAAAGGAAGAGAGATCTGGCAGGCACACTCCAATCATGTCATGTCCTTCTGCCATGTTATATCACAGGAAGAAAGCCCTCGCCAGATGTAGCCCCTCAGTCTTGGTCTCACCATCTTCTATAACAGTAATAAATTTATTTTCTTTATAAATTGCCCAGTCTGTAATATTTTGTTATAGCAACAGGAAACAAAGTGAAACATAAGTTTTAACAGTTTTTTGGTGGAGTCTTTAGGGTTTTTTTTTTTTTGTAGATAAGATCATGTATTCAAACAGAGACAATTTTACTTCATCCTTTCTGATTTGAATTTTTTTTAATTTCTTTCTCTTGTATAGTTGTTCTGGCTAGGACTGCCTTTACTGGGTTTACCAAAAATAGTGAGAGTGAGAATTCTTACCTTGTTCCTGATCTTAGAGTAAGCCTTCAACTTTTCACCCTCAGGTATTACATTAGCTGTGAGCTTATGATATACGGCCTTTATTGATTGAGGAACAGTTCTTCTACAGCTAATTTGTTGAGAATTTTTATAATGAAAATTTTAAATTGTGTCAAATACTTTTTCTGCTTCTGTTGAGATCATATGGTTTTTGTTATTTATTCTGTTGATATGGTGAATCATATTTATTGATTTGCTTATGTTGAACTAACCTTGTATCACAGGTATAAATTCCACTTGAACATGATGAATGATTCTTTTAATGTACCATTGAAGATGGTTTGCTAGTATTTTGTCGGGGATTTTAAAATCTATTTTTATGAGTGGTACTAGCCTGTAGTTTTCTTTTCTTGTAACGTCTTTGGCTTTGGTGTCATGGAAATGCTGGCCTTAGAAAATGAACTTATTCCTTCCCTTTGCATTTTTGGGAGGGTTTGAGAAAGATTGTTCTCCTTTGACTGTGTGGTAGAATCTAGCCATGAAGCCAGCTGATCCTGAGGTTTTCCTTGATTGAAGACTTTTATTTACTGATTTGATTTTCTTTTTCAATTGTTGATCTGTCCAGATTTCCTTTTTTTGTGTGTGATTCAGTATTGGTAGGTTATGTTTCTAGTAATTTATTTTATTTTCTAGATTGTTCAATTAGCTAGCACATAATTGTATATAGCAGTCTCCTTTTTTATTACTTGTAATTTCTCCATTACTTCTTTTATGAGACTTATCTCTCTTTTTTCTAAGTTTAGCTAAGCATTTGTAAATAAAAAGCATAAAACATTTCTTTGATGGAGTCAGCCTTCTCAAATTTAGCTAAGGAAACACAGCATTTTGAGACTCAAGTAGTTTATTTATAAAATGGTTGCTCTGGCTCAATTTTTCTCAACAGTAAAAGGTATTGATTAATTAAGGAAGAGCGTAAAACTAGAACAGTTACTTCTTGGCTTACTATATTTTAGAGCAATGGATTGCATTCTCACAAGTAAACATATTTTTGGCTTGGTTCCTGAAGGAATACATTATCCAGGAAAATCAGAACTGTTTATAAATGATTTAAATTGTGAACTCATTAAGAAGACATCAAACTTAACTTTCTGTCCTGAGCAATATATATTATTGTTACTTATACTTTTTCTTTTTATATGTATTTTAAGTAATGACATTTAATGTATACACACATAAAATAGATGTATTATTCACGTAAAAGAAAAAGACCTCTTGTAGAAAGAAAATGTATTTTTTTTCTATCATACTAATCTCTAGAATGGAATCTCTATTCTTGTCAAGTGCTTTGGGCAAGAGTTCCCCAGAAAACTCTGGGCAAGCTTATGTAAATCACACTTTTTAGTTGGGGCATATTTTCTCATATTGGTGACAGTGATTGGTTTCAACTAAGATGATCCAAATGAGATGGAATTTTGAATATTTAATTTACTAAGAATTGATAAGTAGCTGGAGAAAGACAGAACTTCTTTTAAATAGAAATCAATGTTAAGGGATATAGGATTTTAGCACCCCACATGTTACCAAAAGAAAATAACTTATGACTTTGGAGAAAAATTTATTTGCAAAGAAATTTCCTCAATGGACATTTTAATTTTACAAAGTGAAAGCAAAAATATCTGTTTAGTGGCAATATGAGGCACAAAGCACCCATCTGCTCTACAGAATAATAGACATTACTTTTTACATTTAGATAATAATGCCTATAAGCTAGTTATGTTTTATTTTAGATGTTCTTATAACTTTAAACAGTATAGCTTTTTCTTCTTGATGTGTATAAACTTATGCAAGTCTTTAACGACGGCAGAAGAATCCTAAGTGACAAACCCCATCTTTGATTGTAACTCTGAAAACTCAACATATATCCTTTAATTTTCTTGATTGTATTAATGCCATGATGGAGTGGGAGGGAAAGTCCATTTGGCTTTACAAAATAAAGGCACAAACATGGAAGCATTGATTTATATGGTAAATTGTAGTTCACATTTTTTTACTAATTATATAATCATCATGCAAAGGTCTAATACTTATAAATTGTTGTGATTTTGTATTAATTATATTATGTAATTATAAAAAATATCGCTAATTTTCAAAATATCCTAACAATACATTCAGCCAATTGGGAACATTAAATTTCACAAGAGAGGTAGGATGTAGATATTTAATATCTCATTTCTGAAATTATATATTTTTAAGAATCTAACATACACCTTATATATAAGAAATCTGAAATGATGTACATAGGTATATAATTTAATGCTAACTTTAAAGATATTTCTAAAAAGCCACAATACAATAGAAAACAAATTTACTGTTTTCTTTATGTTCTTTAAATAAAGTCTTAAGCTTTAATGCATACATTGTGATAAAGATACGATGAGAAAACATTTTCCTACATTTGTTGATATGCTTATTTAATATGTCTAGAGTATATTCTTTATCCTTAGGCAAAACATTCCTTGAGGCTAAATCTGTCACAATTTAAAAACCATTAGAATATTTTATATTAAAAAGCCTTAGGCAGATAAGTAATTAATGAGTATCGCTTACTGTTAGAACTAATGTCAATATGAGTGGAAATCATGGGCAAAATGGGATTATAAATTGTCATATCCATTTTATGTATCGTGACTTCTAATTTTCAGTACGAATTTATCATATGCCTAACATTCAAAGACATAATTCATTTAACTTATTTTCTGACTGCTAACTATGTAATAGGTGTTATTCTAGACATTGATAACACTTTATTGAATAAAATTGATATATACCTTGCCCTTACAAAGTTGACATTCTATTAGCAAAAATTAAATAAGTATTTAATGCCATATTTGTTCATGATAAGCACTAGTGGAAAAAAGCAGAACAGAGTACTAACATTGTACTATTTTGGTAAGGGTGATTACTGAAGACCCTTCCTAAAAAAATGAAATTGAACACAGACTACAATAAAGTGAGGAAAAGAACTACACAGATATCTGGGTAGAGATAATTTCTTGTAGGGATAATACCAAGTGAAAAGGTCATAAAATGAGACAATGTTAGGCAAGTTTGATTTTTAGCAAGTTTGGATGACTCACAGTCATTAGGCTGTAACATATTGCCTTCCAAATCATTATACATCTGCTCATTGTTTTCTGAATTTTGGTTGACATAACATTGTTTCAGATAATATTTAGCGGTCATATAATACCATTATATCTTTATTTTTACAGTGGAATATAAAACAAATTAACCTTTTAAAAAATTCTAGACAAAAATATCATGTTGGCATTTCTAAATGACATTTGTGTTTATATATATACACACACAGAGACACAGTCAGCCATTAAAATAATTGAGTTCATTAAAATTAGTATATATGTGTAAATATTCTACACACACACAAACCACATGCACACACACATATGTGTATATGTGTATATATGTGTGTGTGTATATATATATACACACAAATTATCTCTGAAAAGAAAAATGTATATATATATATATATATATATATATACACACACACTCATATCTCTGTGTGTGTATGTGTGGTCTGTGCTTGTATAATGTCTTCTGGTATTTCATATACTGTCAGATACTTTTTCTACAAATTGAACATTCTGGAAAACCATTCTTCTAGACAAGCTGATTATTATGTAAGCTTTGTTTTTCAGGTTGACTTCTTGTGCTTCTTCCAACCACATTAGACAGTCATAGCACAGGCAGACAGTAGATGGTGCTTTTTAAGGTGGTAGCAAATTTCAGTTTGACTTGCAGTCTAGAGTTGAAACTGGGTGAGCTAGTTATGAATGAGAAGTCATTGATTATTGTCTTAAGGTTTTGTTTTGTTCTGTTTTTATAAATCACAGCAATATATATTGAAACATTCAAGGAGAGTATGATTTAGGCATGCAGTCTACTGAAGATAGGAAATAGTTATCTTTTCTCCCTCAAATCTCCTACAATCATTGTGATATACACAGATGAGCTCCTAGGAGCAGAATTGACAAGGTTAGAAAGCAGATCTGGACTAAGATACAGGGAAGAAATCTAGCACATAATTGACAACCAAAAATGTGGCTAGCAGCTTTGACATAAATATCAAACTGGAAACAATCCTCCTACTACCCCCAAGTTTGAAACATGACAGTTAGATGTTTTAAGCAGATTCTCTTTAAAAATTTATTTCTTTAAGGATATCTAACCGAGGGTAATTTGTAATAAAATTATAATTTCTCTAAAATCCTGATTACCAAAACGCCTCAGAGAATTTATATTCAGACCAATTAGATATTAATAAGCCAATTGTTTCTCTTCAGCATCCACATTCTTAACTCTCAATGATCCAAAAAACATTCAAAAACCATATATTGAGTTACTAGTATATAGTGAGCATTTTACTGAAAATAAAAAGATGAATAAGACAAACGGACTGTTTTCATACTTGTGAGTGAGAGAGAAAAAAGCAAAACCAAAATAATATTATATTATTTGAAAATATCTATGGAATAAGAAAAATCTGTTGTTTGAGATACCCCATCCAGTCAATCCTTGTTATTCATGGTAATTTTGTTTTACTGCAAACACTGAATTAGTTAATTCTGAACCATTGTTCCTAAGGGAGATATAGGGCTAGGTTCCTGTGAGCCTCTGGTCACAACATTATTAGCAATTCTTAAATAACATAAGCTTGCTTTTTGTGTTACTGTTTAAAAATACATTATTTAATAATACAGGCAACAGGAATATAATTTATACCTGAATGAAGCTTATTTAACATACAAATTATCTCTGAAAAGTAAATCAATGGCTTCTGGTATTTAGGGAGATTAGAAAGCACTTCAGCACTATGCTTGGGGCTGTTTTACACAGTGAAATCACCAACAAAACTCACAAAATCATGGCTTTAAATGGACCTTGTAAAGGAAACGTTTACAGTATAAGAACTGAAATAATAAGGCAGAGCATAGTCTTGTCTGACTTCAGCTGGGAACATGCATGTCAGGTATCTCAAATATTTTTCACTCTGCACAAATCTTCAAATGTCCATGACATTTTCACAAGTATTGACTTTGTGGTTACACATAAATTTTAGTGAGCAGGCAAATTCACAAATATGGAATTAATAAATAATGAGGATCAACCTTTTTTCTAATCGTCACTTCTGTTCCCTTTCACCTGATTCTGTGATCCTTACTTTTCTCCCAGGGCCTCTTAGAGTTCGCCAGTCATTCTTGTATGCTTGTTCATAGCTCTCAGTGTAACACTTATTCTACTGCTATGGAGTTGTGTGATTAATCTACTTTTATTCAAACTACACAGTGATCACCTCAAAAGCATAGATCATAAAAAAAAACCATTTCTGTAACCCCAGATCCTCAGTACCTGACACATACTAAGCATTAATTTAACATCTGTGTACAGAAAAAAGGGAAAGAAAGAGGAAGGGAAGGAGTTAGGATGGAAAGTGAGCAATTCATTTGTAATAAACCATTAACAAACAACTATCTCAATAAGTCTGTAATTTACTGCTATATTACATGTCCTCCAGAAATTCATTTTCTTTAATTTTTCTATTCTTGAAGTAAGAATGGTAATAATAGTTTTTACTTAGTTTGCTGGAATCTCTGGGCATAGTCAGGGGGAAATAAAATTATTTTGAGCTCATTAGAAAATGCGATCTAAATTTGAGGCCAGTGATATTATTAGTAAGTTACAATTACTTTTGCCAAAGGGCTTTAGAAGAATATATAAGTAAAATCCCCTGAATTTGTTAATTTTGCTTGAGGTGAAATAAAAAGTAATAAAAATGTTTCTTCTGTAACCAGGATGACTTCAAAATGAGGTTTTTGGATTAAGAAAGGAAAAACTAAAACAACCTCGCCTATGATAGTATACATTTACCTATAAACAATCCCCTATCATCACTGGCAGCATGTTTGACACTTTTCTGAGTGCAGAAGACAAGTTTTCTACTAGTTCTCCAGTTATTTTTAAGCTCTCAGTCTAAGCAATATGATTTTGGAGCAGATTTAATGTCCATATGCAGAGTACCAACTAATTCTCTTTTTCTTCTGAAATAAGGATAGTTGATTTGTTCCTGTTGTTCAGCTATGTCATATTAAGATCTCAAAAAGAAGAAATGAACCAAAAGTGGTGATACCTTGTGGATAAATGGGTAAAAGGAGAAGACATAACTCCATTTATTTAGGATACAAATTCTATACTATCCATATATATTCTCTCTATTTTATGTTAGGGACTCATGTCATGATTACAAAAAGGCACAGCCCAGCTTATCTTCTCTAATGAAATAGGTGGTTTTATTTGAGAATAAATATAAGAAAAAACACATGAAGAAACATTGTTATAGTATCTTCTATGCATTGTATGTTTATAGTTCAGGTGATTTACTTAAAATAGATGAGACATTTAAATATTTGAAATTAAATTTACAATAGGGGCGGTCTGTGCTTTCAAATAAATACTACAAGTATGAGTAAGAATAGAAAACAGTATGTCTCACATTCTTAGAAACACAAAGCAATTAACTGTTAAGTATTTCAAAACAAGTTTTTGAAATAAAGCAATCTCCCAGAAAATATAAAGGAATAAAAGCTTAATTGTTATACCATTTTAGATACTTATATTTAATAGAATTATACTATATTTGACCCAATTTATTTAATACTGGTTACATAATTATAAAACTGATGATTATTTTATCCTGTTACATGTGTATATGTTTTTTCCTCAGGTGGGGATTTGTAGACTTAATACTAGTTTTCTTAAATATGTACAAATATCATGACTGTGAGTTAGTAGAAAGAACCATAGTTTGCAGTATTTCTACTCTGAATATTTAAATAGCAAACAAGTCTGTCCTCATCTCAGAACTTGCCTTAAATTTCATCTATTCCTATTATTTGTTGCTAGATTTTTAAAAAGCAAATAAAAAACACTCCAGAAGATAATGGCTTAAAACAATGACATTTATTTTGCTTAAGTATCTGTAATTTAGCGGACGTCTGTGCGGAAAGCTCCTATCTGTTCCACTTGGCAGCAGAGGCTTGAAGGTTGAGCCCTGAAATCATCAGAGACTCACTCATGTGTCTGGTACTTGAAGCTGTTTATCTTCTGGGATTATTACCAGAAAACTGACATGCATTCTTTCTGTGTGGCAACACACTTTCTTTAGAGCATAGTGATTGTGATTCTTGCATGAGCATAACCTAGGGTGAGATAACCATATGGAAGTTGTATTATGTTTTATAACCTATACTCAGACATCATAAAGTGCTGCTTCTGATGCATTCCATTTATTACAATCACTACTAAGTCCATATTCAAGTGGAGGGGTATTCAGTTTCATATTTCCAGAGCATGTTAGGGTGGAATATGTATGAATGTGACCATCTTTAGAAAATATAATTTGCCATTATCTCTCAGCTTGGTTAAATTTCCTGACTTATTCTAATGCTACTCCTCTATTTTTTCCACTTTATGTTTGATCATTCAGCATGTAGAAGGACAATTTATCTTGTTCCAATTACTTTGGGTGAGAAGAAACTATTTCCTGAACAAGTGCCAATAAACTATTTGTTGTCCATCATATAGGTAATAAAGTTCCATCTTATAGTTGGCTATATTCAGTTGCAGAAAATTATTATAACATTTTTGAAAATTCTAATACTTCTTTCCTTCATCTTTAATGTCTGAATTATAGAATATTTATTACAAAAAGATAGGTATAAAATAATACATGTTGAGAAAATAAGGTCATAAAAATTAAATTTAACAATAATAAAATAATATTCCCAGGATTGTAAATACAGTAAATGAAGCAAAGATTAATTGTAAATCAATATTTAGTGTGAACTTTTTACAAAGTTTACCATAAGTGCATTTTCAGGCTGATGATGAAATTAATACTATTTTTTTGGGAATACTTTAAACTGGTAATTTTTTTGTTTTTTGTCACCTGTAGCTGTGGCAAAAGATAGCCTTCATATAAATGAATGAGAGAAGAAATCATAAAAGAGTTATTTCTGCTGCTTCATTTTTCTTATTTATATCTAACATTCTGCACATTTACCATGAGCTTCCTCACATTTCAAAAACAGCTAGTCATCTTTGAGAACAAATTGTGCTATTTACTTCTGTCCTCAGAGAAAACGTATGGTTTAGTGGGTGAGATGTCCAGAACAATAAGGAAAACTTGTGTTCTGTATTCCCAACAGAAGAAATAGATCATCTGTAAATAACTCCCAGCACAGTCATGGCAGGTCTCAGAACTGCACAGAGTTATATAAACTCTGAGAAAAAAAAATCAACAGACTGTTGTTATGCAGACACATAAAGCTCACCACAAAGTTACGAAAACAGAATACTCATAACAAGTGTTTTAGTTATATTTTTACGTGATTTAGTGTACATACACATACACATATTGATTTTCAGCGGCAATGACAGAAAATTATTAGGTTAAATTAATATGACCAAATAAGAATAGGAGAAAAATAAATTTTAGTACAAATCAAAGTGAATTGATTATAAAACTTAATGAATTATTATGGTATAGTATATGTGATTTCAGTCTTAAATGTGCTTCAAAGTTATTACAGATATATGAAAATTTTGAATTATAATCATAAAACTAAGAGGTCGTATTATATAAAATTTTATACATTAAAATATGAATTATTTTCTATGAGATTTTCTCTTCTAAATCATATTCCAATATAAAATAATTACATGATAAATAACTTGAAGGAAAATATCTAAAAAAATTTGTTGCTCTGAATTTATTTGTTCATGTGTCATATACTATTTACATTTTGCAAGAGGATTAATATGGTAAAACATATACCTCCATAAAAACTGAGTTTCTATTAATTTTTTATAACATATTACTACCTTCTTACAAATGGTCTTGTAGTAAATTATGATTATGTAACATAAAAAAGAAAGAACTGTTAGATTCTAACATTTACTGAGTTCATACCACACCACATGCCAGGCTTATTTTACAGAAAATTAACATATTTTTAAAAGCTTGGCCAGGTGCAGTGGCTCATGCCTGTAATCCCAGCATTTTGGGAGGCCAAGGTGGGTGGATCACTTGAGGTCAGGAGTTTGAGACCAGCCTGGCCAATATGGTGAAACCTCTTCTCTACTAAACTATAAAAAATTAGCCAGGTGTGGTGGCCCTCACCTATAATCCCAGGTACTCAGGAGGCTGAGGCAGGAGAATCGCTTGAACCTGGGAGGCAGAGGTTGCAGTGAGCCAAGATTGTGCCAATGTTCTCCAGCCTGGGCAATAGAGCGAGACTCCATAAAAAAACACACTTAATTGTCAAAGATACTTTGTGTGAGAGACACCTTTATCTCATTACACTGATGAGAACATTCAGATTGATAGAATTAAACAATTTCTTCTTTTCCCCCACTTGCCTCCCCAAAACAGGAAATAAATGATTCTTCCTAGCAAATGAATGCTGTTCATGATTTCATGCAGTTAAAAGGGAAAGTAACCTTTGATATCATAAAGTTTGGAAATCCTAAGATCATACTCAAACCCCAAGTGCAAATTTGGGGTTTCCAAGACCATCCCCCAGTTTGATAATTTACTAGGAATCACAGAACTCAGAAAAGCTGTTTTATTCACTGTTAGAACTTACTATGGTGAAAGGACACAAATTAAAATTGGCAGAAGGAAGAGATACATAGGGCAGCAAGACACTAACAACAAGGTTACCAGTTGTTTTCTCTCGGTAGAGCTGTACAGACAACACTTTTTCTCCCTGCAATGATGAGTAGAAATATGCATGGAATGTTGCCAACCAGAGATGCTCCTCTGAGCTTTGGTGTCCAGAGTTTTTGTACTGGATTTTGACTGCCTATGTGGCTGACTCTAGTCTCCAACTTGTGCAGAAGTTAAGATGACACAGAGTGGTCCAAGATCCCCCACCAGAAACTACACTATTAGCCACTCTTAGCAGGCAGGACATTCCAAGGTCTTTGAGGTAACCTGCCAAAAGCCAAGGGCAAAGGCCAGAACTCTATTTGGTCAAGGTGAATCTTTTTTTGCACAGATGCCTTGACACCATAGGTAATGAATGGAAGTATACTCAGTAATATATATTCAAAGATTAAGCAACAATAACAACAAAGTATTTTATGATTTCCAAATGAAATGCTTTGGATTTTCATTGTGTATTATAAAATAATTTATTTTCTTAATGCTTCTTCTCAATTTACCAAAGATATTTCTTAAACTCTAATTTGTCCTCAATTGTATAACAAAAAGGATTTTTATAAATCCCACTAAAAAAACATTTGATATACAAATACCATTTCTAATTGTATCAAAAAGCATAGAACCATGTGCACTTTGAGTTAGAAAAAATCTTATTGATTATCATGAATGCCTCTTGCTTTTTACATGCTCTGACTCACCATTTGTCATTGTGGTCAAATCTTGGATGTCCTGCAATGACACTTCCACATTAGATATCCATGCCAAGAGGCATAAAATAGGTTGGGAGGCTTACATGCAAGAAGCAGAGTAGAATAGGGTCTGTTTGTATTCTTCTATGTTTGTAAGCCCAACTATCCCAAATTTGTGCATTAATTTTATTTGAAAACTTAGTTAATATTTCAATTGAGTTTATTTTTATGAATGAACATGTTCTAGTAAAACTAACTACTATAAAAAATTCTTTGTGACAGTCTGAAACAAGGTTTTTCATATGTATTTTAGTTAGAAAATCAAATTTAGAATATTGTCCCTCCTGACTTATTTGTTTTATCCTACAGAAATATCATGTCAGCAAAAATTTCGTCTTCATAATTAAACACTGATCTATAGCTGTGAACCCATGTGTATGTTTCAAATAAAGTGAACACTTGGGTGTAATATATCTGATAATATGGAGTGTGTTTCAGTTAAAGAATAATACTATCCCACAAAAGTACAGATTTCAGAAAGAATGGAGAGGGTTTCCCAGGTAAAGCAGCACATAAAAATTTCCACTTTTAATTTCACTTTCTTGGTTAGTAAAGAATCAAGGCACAATGGCATAAAATTTGTGCTTCTATTTATTTTTAAAGCTGTTATTTCTTCTTGTGAAATGATTCTTATCGAAACTAATGTTTCAAGTACAGTTGTAAAACTATGACTGTACAGATATACTCCTATGCCTCATTTTATTTCTGACAGGTTTTTGTGTGTGTGTGTGATGGAGCCATTAGTTTTAAAAGCCATGACTAGTTTCTTTCATGTCTATCTTCCTTCTGATTACTCAGTAATAGAAAATGTTGTTTTCCTATATATTTGAATTGTGAAGAGAGCAATTATTTGGGGGCAAGAGTGATAGAGAGATTTCTGTACTGAATGGAGATAAACTTCAGTGCTACCAATGTCAGATTACATCAATTTATTTGGCATCATACATTTTAAAAGGAAAATGGATCTTGATTCATTTTGACATATATGTCTGGTCTGAGTATAATCTGCAAGGTGCTTCATGCTGCCTTTCAAATTTAATGGAACACTGTGCTTCTTCAGGAGTAGTAACATATGCTTCATAAGTTTTTCCAGATATGTGATATGGTTTCTTGTGAGATTATGACAAGAGACATTCAGTTTACTATAATAAGTGAGATTACTGCATGCTTGATTTTTGTTATTTGGTTGAGAAGTGGAGAAGGTGTTGGCCTTATATCACAAATACTTCAAGCTGCATATTAATTATAAGTTAGAAACCCTGATATAATTAGATAGTAACATTTTAATCTTACTAAAAGAAAATCATGTACTTGGAATAAAAAGATATCGTAGACCTCTGCCCAGGTGGTATTTTATGTACAAAAAATTAAAACAAGGATTCCTTATGACTTTAAGGCTGTAGAGTATCCATGGTTCTGCCTAATGGTAGTGTGATGAGCTTCTGTATGAAATGAAGCTCTCAAGTCTATAAAAGTAGACTAGAAAGAAAATGTCTCATACATAATTCAAAGTGTTGCATGTATAATTCAGTCTTAAATGATAATCATGTTGGGCCATCTGAAACTGCTGGTACTCAACTATTTTTTAACTTTTATTTTGAATAATTCCAAACTATAAAAAGTTTCAAGAGTGTACCAAGAACTCTTGTATTCCCTTTACCGAGATTCACAAATTTTTAATACCTTGCACACTTGCTTTAACTTTCTTTCATTTTAAATATATACATTATAGATTTTGTTCTGAAGCACTTGAGAGTTTATTATATTTATCATCTTCTTTTACACCGTGATACTTTGATGTGCATTATCTAATGAGGATATTTCCTTTTATAAACACAGATTCAGACACTTGTATAATCAAATTTAGAAAACTTAATATAGATGTCATCCTTTAATCTATGTCAGTTCAAGAGCATGTATTGTGTTTAATTGTTGTGTCTCTTTCATCTCTTAATCTGGGATGGTTTTCTGCCTTTCCTTATCATTTATAATATTAATATTTTTATATTATATATTTTATATTATAACATTAATATTTTTAAAGAGAATAAATCAGTTATGTTATTAAAATATGTAAATTTCATATAGTTCCACCTAATAAAACCAGGGTGGATATTTCTCTACATAGCTCCATTTTCTAGAATTGTCTTTATCCAAACTTTGTCCAGTTAAGTTTTTAACAAATGCTTTCTTGCCTCTCCCTCTCCCTCTCACTCTCCGTCGTCTCCATCTCCCGCTTTCCACGGTCTCCCCCTCTCCCTCTCCCTCATCTCCATCTCCCACTTTCCACGGTCTCCCTCTGTTGCTGAGGCTGGACTGTACTGCCACGATCTCAGCTCACTGCAACCTCCCTGCCTGTTTCTCCTGCCTCAGCCTGCGGAGTGCCTGGGATTGCAGGCATGCGCCGCCATGCCTGACTGATTTTTGTATTTTTTGGTGGAGACGGGGTTTCGCCGTGTTGGCCAGGCTGGTCTCCAGCTCCTGACCTCGAGTGATCTGCCCGCCTCAGTCTCCCGAGGTGCCGGGATTGTAGACGGAGTCTCGCTCACTCAGTGCTCAATGTTGCCCAGGCTGGAGTGCAGTGGCGTGATCTCCGCTGGCTACAACCTCCACCTCCCAGCTGCCTGCCTTGGCCTCCCAAAGTACTGAGATTGCAGCCTCTGCCTGGCCGCCACCCTGTCTAGGAAGTGAGGAGTGTCTCTGCCTGGCCGCCCATCGTCTGGGATGTGGGGAACGCCTCTGCCTGGCCACCCCGTCTGGGATGTGAGGAGCACCTCTGCCTGGCCGTGACCCCGTCTGGGAACTGAGGAGCGCCTCTGCCCAGCTGCCCCGTCTGGGAGGTGGGGGGCGCCCCCGCCCAGCATCTGCCCCGTCTGGGAGGTGGGGGGGCGCCTCTGCCCGGCCACAACGTCTGGGAAGTGAGGAGCCCCTCTGCCCGGCTGCCACCCCGTCTGGGAGGTGTACCCAACAGCTCATTGAGAACGGGCCATGATGACGATGGCGGTTTTGTCAAATAGAAAAGGGGGAAATGTGGGGAAAAGAGAGATCAGATTGTTACTGTGTCTGTGTAGAAAGAAGTAGACATAGGAGACTCCATTTTGTTCCGTACTAAGAAAAATTCTTCTGCCTTGGGATGCTGTTAATCTATAACCTTACCCCCAACCCCGTGCTCTCTGAAACATGTGCTGTGTCAACTCAGGGTTAAATGGATTAAGGGCGGTGCAAGATGTGCTTTGTTAAACAGATGCTTGAAGGCAGCATGCTCCTTAAGAGTCATCATCACTCCCTAATCTCAAGTACCCAGGGACACAAACACTGCGGAAGACCGCAGGGTCCTCTGCCTAGGAAAACCAGAGACCTTTGTTCACATGTTTATCTGCTGACCTTCTCTCCACTATTGTCCTATGACCCTGCCAAATCCCCCCTCTGAGAAACACCCATGAATGATCAATAAATACTAAAGAAATTTAAAAAAAGATAAACAATATTTAAAATAACTTATTTACTAACAACACAATCTTTTTACTCTCACCCAAATATTAATTATGATACTCTTAGTGAATGGCAATGTGATTAAATGTGCTTCATTATTTTTGAAAATCTTGATTAACACTTTGTGATGCAGCAAAAAAAACCCAAAAAAACAAAAAAACAAATGCTTTCTTGATGACAATGTTAAAACTTAGATTAAAGTATTTCTTAGGAGAAATTACAACAAAATTCCATGATATATAACAGCTTTCAACATAACATTTCCTCTTTCACTTTTCATCAGTTCTTTGACAATAACAGAAATATGTCTTGGCAAGTACATAAACTGAGAAAAAAACTATCTTGAAGACAACCAGATATTTTTTTAAATACAAGATCCCATTCTGTTGTACTGGCTGGAGTGTGGACTATAATGGCATGGTTGTACCTCACTGCAGTCTCAAACTCCAGGGCTCCTTAGTTTAATTAGGTCCCATTTGTCAATTTTGGCTTTTGTTGCCATTGCTTTTGGTGTTTTAGACATAAAGTCTTTGCCCATGCTTATGTCCTGAATGGTATTGCCTAGGTTTTCTTCCAGGGTTTTTATGGTTTTAGGTCTAACATTTAAGCCTTTAATCCATCTTGAATTAATTTTTGTATAAGGTGTAAGGAAGGGATCCAGTTTCAACTTTCTACATATGGCTAGCCAGTTTTCCCAGCACCATTTATTAAATAGGGAATCCTTTCCCCATTGCTTGTTTTTCTCAGGTTTGTCAAACATCAGATAGTTGTAGATATATGGCATTATTTCTGAGGGCTCTGTTCTGTTCCATTGGTCTATATCTCTGTTTCGGTACCAGTACCATGCTTTTTGGTTACTGTAGCCTTGTAGCATAGTTTGAAGTCAGGTAGCGTGATGCCTCCAGCTTTGTTCTTTTGGCTTAGGATTGACTTGGCAATGCGAGCTCTATTCTGGTTCCTTATGAACTTTAAAGTAGTTTTTTCCAGTTCTGTGAAGAAAGTCATTGGTAGGTTGATGGGGATGGCATTGAATCTATAAATTACCTTGGGCAGTATGGCCATTTTCACAATATTTCTTCTTCCTACCCATGAGCATGGAATGTTCTTCCATTTGTTTGTGTCCTCTTTTATTTCGTTGAGCAGTGGTTTGTAGTTCTCCTTGAAGAGGTCCTTCACATCCCTTGTAAGTTGGATTCCTAGGTATTTTATTCTCTTTGAAGCAATTGTGAATGGGAGTTCACTCATGATTTGGCTCTCTGTCTGTTATTGGTGTATAAGAATGCTTGTGATTTTTGCACATCGATTTTGTATCCCGAGATTTTGCTGAAGTTGCTTAGCTTAAGGAGATTTTGGGCTGAGATGATGGGGTTTTCTAGATATACAGTCATGCCATCTACAAACAGGGACAATTTGACTTCCTCTTTTCCTAATTGAATACCCTTTATTTCTTTCTCCTGCCTGATTGCCCTGGCCAGAACTTCCAACACAAGATGGCCGAATAAGAACAGCTCCAGTCTACAGCTCCCAGTGTGAGCGACACAGAAGATGGGTGATTTCTACATTTCCAACTGAGGTACCGGGATCATCTCACTGGGGCTTGTCAGACAGTGGGTGCAGGACAGTGGGTGCAGTGCACCGAGCATAAGCCGAAGCAGGGTGAGGCATCACCTCACCTGGGAAGTGCAAGGGGTCAGGGAATTCCCTTTCCTAGCCAAGCAAGGCTGTGACAGAAGGCACCTGGAAAATAGGGTCACTCCCACCTTAATACTGCGTTTTTCCAATGGTCTTAGCAGACGGCACACCAGGAGATTATATCCCGCACATGGCTCAGAGGGTCCCATGCCCACGGAGCCTCACTCATTGCTAGCACAGCAGTCTAAGATTGAACTGCAAGGTGACAGTGAGGCTGGGGGAGGGGTGCCCACCATTGCTGAGGCTTGAGTAGGTAAACAAAGTGACCAGGAACCTCGAACTTGGTGGAGCCCACCGCAGCTCAAGGAGGCCTGCCTGCTCTGTAGACTTCTCCTCTGGAGGTAGGGCATAGCCAAACAAAAGGCAGCAGAAACCTCTGCAGACTTAAATGTCCCTTTCTGACAGCTTTGAAGAGAGCAGTGGTTCTCCCAGCATGGAGTATGAGATCTGAGAACAGACAGGCTGCCTCCTCAAGTGGGTCCTTGATCCCTGAGTAGCCTAACTGGGAGGCATCTCCCAGTAGGGGCCGACTGACACCTCACATGGCTGGGTGCCCCTCTGAGATGAAGCTTCTAGAGGAACGATCAGGCAGCAATATTTTCTGTTCAGCAATATTCGCTGTTCTGCAGCCTCCGCTGCTGAGGAGTGGACGTCCAGCAAACTCCAACAGACCTGTAGCTAAGGGTCCTGACTGTTAGAAGGAAAACTAACAAACAGAAAGGACATCCACACCAAGACCCTATCTGTATGTCACCATCATCAAAGACCAAAGGCAGATAAAACCACAAAGATGGGGAAAAAACAGAGCAGAAAAGCTGAAAATTCTAAAAATCAGAGCGCCTCTCCCCCTTCACAGGAACGCAGCTCCTTGCCAGCAATGGAACAAAACTGGACAGAGAATGACTTTGACGAGTTGAGAGAAGAAGGCTTAAGATGATCAAACTTCTCCGAATTGAGGGAATTATTTCTAGAGGATCTATGAATATCAGGATACCAGTGCACACTGTGATTTAGAACATATCACCATCATCATTGTCATCATCTCTTCTTAATCTTTAATAGTATAGCATTGTTTTATAATATGTAAGTATTACATTTTGGAAATCAAACTTTCTAGGAAATAAAACCCACAATTGATAGAAATAAAAAAGGCAATCATTGATTTCAAGTTGTTATTATAAGCTTTTAGTCAACCTCAAAGAGAAATTTAGATATATGTAAATATACATATATACACCTAAATGCCTGAATGATTTATTGAATACCAACTAAAAACTATAAAACTACATATCAGTATTATAATACCTATGGAAATTATCAAATTAAGATGCTGATTAATTACATTGAATTATATCAAAAAAAGTGTAAGTGTGACTAGAAAATTTTCCTTTTTTTAACACTGAAAATGAGTTTTATTTAAAAAAAAAAGTGGAAGTAACACTCAAGAGTTGTCTAGGTTCATAGGTTAAGCATTGTTTAATCAGTTCTAATATCATTGTGAGCAGGAAAGAAAGGCCTAGGCCTATAGTAAGCAAAACTTCAATGGCTAACTCTCTATTTCTATATATTTTCTCTAGTAAAAAATCTACCCCATTTCCTAATTGCTTTTTTGAATATTTCCAAATCTATTTTTGAAGTCTGAAATACAATTTAAGACTTCTCTTAAAAGAGAGAATGTATTATGTACTTAAAAATGTACATGTACAATGTATTGAAAAATACATTGTAATTTTTACAATGGCAATGTCGTTAGAGTTTAAATTACTTGTTAGGCTGTAAATCTAGAGAGCTCTGTTTTAAAAATTAATTACACAATTTTTAGAAACACAGGTTTCAGAATTAATAACACTGATTTTTATAGCTATGTTTTTAAATAATTATAATTTAATAAAGGATTATTGCTCCACCATATGTATTTATCATCATTTCCATTATTGTCAAAATCATTTTATAATTTTACTTTTTAAGAAATAAAGTATTATATATTAGATGGTCTTTTTAAGTCACAAATAAAAACTAAAACTTACTATTTAGAGGAGTGGTGAATTTAATCACTCTAGAAAATTTAATTTAAGAAAACACTGAACCACCAATTATAGTAAAATGTTTGCCAATATTGTCTTCAGCTTAACCTTGACTTACTCCACATATTTTATGCCTCCAATGTTGAAGTGACTATTATCTTTTCGGTTTCCTGTTGACAATAGGGTTGGGGTTAGCCGGCCCCTGCTCCCCACAACTTGAAGTTGATGGCTAAAATCAGCTTTATGGTTTGGACCTATGCTCCTCTTCTCTCACATTGTTTTCATAACTGGACTTTGTCCTATGCAGAGTGTTTTGTGATATTTAGTAAGCCTGACACCCTCCTCTAACTATCCAAACTCCCCTTGATTGTAGAAGATCATAGGTATATCTTCAACATATGGATAGATTTAAGATCAAAATTTGTTCATTCTACTAATTTACTATACTAAACTCTTATAAACTCTTATAACTCTTATAACTCTTATACTAACTCTTATAAAGGTTGCCATCTTTAACTTTGCTGCGTATCTGCTAAAAGTAGTTGGGCGGTATTTAAACAGTATAGAGATATCAGGACTCACTAGATAGGGTTGCTTATCACAGAATATTAATGCCTCAAGTTGAAAGATACTAGTTTCTGAAGAAATCACCTAAATTTACTTCCTCCTTGCTCTCAATAAAGTGTCCTATAATTTAATATAGAATATTTATTTTTGTGGTGTTGAGAAGACTAATTTGGAAGTGATATAAGTGATATAATTGGTGAGGATTTGGACGATTTAAAATTTATTATTATTTTGTGCAGAAGTTTTAGAAACCATAGTAACTATATACATAATGATAGAACATATCAAGAAGTAAAAAACATTTCCAAACTTCAGCAGACCATACTGCTTTTTATTGTCAGACTATTACCTACATAATCATTGTGTAGGCATAAGGATAATAAATCCTCTAAGATAACTATATTTTATAGAAATGAACTGTCAACTCAGCTTCCGGTTGGCTAAATAACTTATAGAGTATTGAACCTCAGGTAATAATTACAGTCTCTAAAAAACATGTTTTAAGTGAACCAGTAAGTACAAAAATGAATGAAATGTATATTTTAGGTCAAAAAGTTACAATATCTGTAACTAAGAAAAAAAATACACTGGATGTTCTAAATAGCAAGATGAAAATGACAGGGGAAAGAGTCTATAAATGTCTATAGATGCTTATGCAAATTATCCAAAAAAAGTACAGTGAACAAAAAGACTGAAAGAAAATTTTAGAATAATTAAAGTCAGACATGCTGTTCAAGAAATGAAAAGGTTCAAGTGAACTTTTCCTAATTAATACTAAATTTTAAAATATCTGTGTGCTATTTCATAAAATGCATTTAAGCAATATTTATTTCCTGTGACTAATTTTTAAAATCATTATTTAGCAAAATCAAAGCTACTTTATCAACCCCTGTATACTTTAATATCATAAATAATTTGTATGAAAACAAATATTTTTCAAATATACCAGCTAGCTGCACTGTTTTTTATGTGATATTGAAATTAAAATAATGGTGGATGAGGCCCAAGAAAACACATGGCAAGTATTTTCAAGTGCCTAGTACCTTTTTTCCAGATATAGGAAAGTGTACTGAATAAAATTTAATGAGAAATTGACATTTAATTAAATACTTATTTGCTGTTGCAATGCTCTTTATTTTGTTTTCTTGTTTCGAATTTTTTATTTTGATTGACACAATAACTATTATATCATTATCTAACACAATATTAGGATCTAATATACAGTCTACATATAAGTTAGGAGTTTTTTTTTAGAAGGAAATTTTTTTAGGGGAAGCTTTGATAGTCTCTGAATCTCCTTTCCCTCCTTCTCTATGGAGAAATGATAGAATGTGCTTTTACTTTCAGGTCAAGCCTGGAAAAGATTCACCAATGTAACACCTAGAACATTTGATTTATATTTTGGAGCTACTGATTTTTTGGGGGGGAATCAGAAGGATTGGGAACTGTTGATGGCCAGTGTTGTAATGATAAAGCTGTTCTTGAATTGATGACTGCCTATACTTCCAATTTTTGGGGGGATTAAGGGGCAGATAAAAAAAAGGACATACATGTTTCCTGTGGATCACATGTAGACTACTCAAGACACCACTGGCAAGAGGTTGTTTTGGATTTTGACCAGTATTTTGAACTACAGTTCAAGGAGCTCCAAAAGAAGCTCATTTCCAGAGGAAACAATTGTTAAGTGATTGGGTGGGTGTTAAAACCAAACAAACAAACAAACTGAAGGTGAGACATGACCCATGATGGAGTGTCTTCAAAGAACATGCAGTAGGAGACATCAGAGAGAAGGTTTAGCTTTGAACATTAGCCAAACCCCCAAAGCACGTAAATCATCTCCTGATAGCATTACACAATAAGTACATTTTACTGCTTCATTTCACTGTTTGCCTGCTCCAAATTAAAGCAAATAAATAGCCTATTGAGAGGAGAATGTGAGTAAGCACTACAAATTTTATTAGTTACACTTTCAAAAATGTAGTTTTGGATACGAATTCTGAGCATGTGGTAAAGAAATGTCATAAATACTCTGGCCATGTTATCTCTCAGTATTTTTAAACCCTGTGAAACCAATAGCTCATTGGCTACCTCTCTGTTTGAGACTGATGAAGCAAATTACCAATTCTGATGCAGCTGTCTTCTAGGTATATAGCTCTCAGACTTTCGGATTGTCTGTGTGCCACTGTTAGATCTTCTGCTTTGCATGATTTTAATTTGTGCTGTAGATTACTGCAAATCTCATTAACCCTCACTACTTTTCTGCTTAGTTCATTCTCCCATTTTATAAGCACTTTCAAATCTCATTCCAATATATTAGTGTTGCTGCACTAATATAGTATCTCCTTACAAAAATTCTGTGCTTTAGAAAGTCAGTTTTCTTGACTTTATAACCTTTCTCTTTACACTACACTAATGTAGCATTCAGTCATATAAGAAATTTTCAGAGTCCGTGTCTTTTTATTAGGAAAGTTGGATGTATTTTTCTTCAATAGCCAACTTTGATGACCTTGGTCTTATCTTATTAAATTGCTACATCGAACTGTTACCTGTACCCTTCAAATCACAAGATGTGAAGTACCACTCTATTAAGCACTCCATATGATACACTAAAGGTTGAACAAAGATAGTGTGTCATGTTTCCAACATAATGTTCAGTATTCAAGTCTTTATATTTCTCAAAGCACGGTGTGAGTCACCTGAGAAAACTCAGTAAATGTTAAGTTAAATATATTGATATTGAGACTAATTATGATCAAAATTTATTAACGGGTAACTGAATATAGTCATGCATCAGTTAAAGTTGGGTACTTATTCTGTGAAATGTGTCATTTAGTGATTTTATCATTGTGCAAACATTAAAAAGTGTACTTACACAAACCTAGACAGTACAGCTCACTAAACACCTGGGCTATATAGTATAGCCTGTTTCTTCTAGGTTACAAACCTATACTTCATGTTACTAAACTAAATATTGTAGGCAAATGCAAGACAATGGTAACTATTTGTGTATCTAAACATTAAAATGGTACAGTTAAAATACAGTATTATGATCCAATGGGACTATCATCACACATGCAGCCCTGTCATTGGTTGAAACATCATCATATTGTTCAACTGTAAGTAGGATACAAGTGAGAGTCAAGGACTAAAAACAACATGGACACTGAATGTGTTGAACCAAAATCAGCCATGCTAAATGTACAACTCAGTCAATTTTATATTGATTTCTAAAGATGATCCATTAAATTTTCTAGAACTTATTTAATTTTCCACTTCCCATGTCAACCATTTGCTCTACACAGATGACAATCCTCTTATTACATTGAAATGGTCAGAGAACATGTAAATTATCTGTTACTTCCTATCCACCTCCAAATTTTATTGAATTTTTATTCTTACAGTAAGGATTTTTTCCTCACCTTTTCAAGTACTGTGTTTTATTTCTTTTGACTTTATTGATAATTGTCTCTTTTTGTATCTTGTCCTATTTATCTATCAAACCATTTTTGAACTTCAAGTGTTTATAAAGTTTAGCTATAATAAATGAATCATTGAGAATTATTGGCTGAATGTACTCATTATCCAGGTACTTCTAAACCTTGCTTCTTGGTGTCTATCTCTACCACTTTGTAAAATGTTTCTCTTAAAGGTGACCATTGTTTCCTCTTCTCAGTTTACATCCCTTTGACTACCAAGAACCATTAACATTACTGATCAATTTCTTATAGTTTAATTTAGTTCAACAAATAACAATCTATCAATTATGTTTCTGAAGCTAACTGACCGATAAGGCCACTGATATTTTTTTTCTTGCATACAACCTCAGGTTGCTTTAATAACTTTGGAGTTTCAGAAAAATTGAGTATCAAATGAACACTTAACTCTCCATGTATAATTTCTCAGAAAGAAGCCTTTATCTTGTGCCTTCAAGGCTGAAATGTGTAAGTATGCTCACTATGATACTTTCATGATGAGAAAATTGACTTATTCTGGTGGACAACTCTAATTCACACATTGGCTTTTCAATTAAGAGAGATTAAAAGAAGAAAAATTCTGTGGCACTTGAATTCCCTATGAATATATAAATATTATGATGCTGCTTTCCAATATGCTGATTTATATGCATATAATTTGAGTATTACTTCAAGCCTAATCCCCAACTTTTTGAAGTTACACTTTTTTACTAAAAATGCATTTTAAAAACTCTTTGAATCAATTTAAATGCTTGCTTCTTGAGGAGATAATGCATATTAAAAATGCAGTTATCATGAAATTTACATAGAATTGTATATATTTAACATAAACTTAACATGGCCTCTAAACGTTATTAATAGTTGTCTTCATTTAGATGGATCACATGGTATTAACATACATTATCTAAAAGATTAATTAACAGATATTTAAAAAGCCACACCCTTTCTTTCCTTTTATAGTACAAAGATCTGTAAGATAACATGCTCAGGAGTAAAATTTAACAAGTACTATTTATTGATTGTATAACTTTAATATAATCTATACCCATTTTTCATATCTATGACGATTTTAAAATTTCACAATTATGAATCACCAAGGGCATCTGCAATCAAGAGATAATTTGTGTATGGTCTTTTCCTATACCTAGCTCACTTTTCTTTGCAGATTTAAATAAATGGGCTATTCAGATCTATAACACAGTACAGTATTTATCTAAACTTGTGCTGACTCTGCAGATGTCATTTGGAATTTTTTAAATGCTCATGTTTAAACAAGAAACCTACATAATTAATTTGCAAATCACCCTTCATTATTCCAAGTTTAAATTAAGAAAATAATGCCTAAAGGAAATTCAGACTAAAAGCCTGCTTCTGTTCACACTGTTTCCACAGGGAATTTATAATCTGTCAATTTTTGTAGGGCATCATTGCCTTAATTTAAATTTGAAGAAATTTAGGATGAGTTCTTAAAGTTGCTCTGTGTATTTGTAGAAACGGGCATTTATATTTTTCCTTCATTAAATACAAGTAAAACTTTCCAAACACTGATCTAATTGTGATATTTTGGTAATATTTATTGTCATATTTTTTCTCAAACTTCAGAATGGGAATCTTAACAAAGCTAACAATAAATAATATCTTTGCCTTTTTTTTTGTTTTTTTGTTTGTTTGTTTTTTTGAGACAGAGTCTTGCTCTGTCACCCAGGCTGGAGTGCAGTGGTGCGATCTCAGCTCACTGCAAGCTCCGCCTTCCGGGTTCACGCCATTCTCCTGCCTCAGCCTCCTGAGTAGCTGGGACTACAGGCGCCTGCCACCGCGCCTGGCTAATTTTTTGTATTTTTAGTAGAAATGGGGTTTCACCGTGTTAGCCAGGATGGTCTCGATCTCCTGACCTCCTGATCTGCCCGCCTTGGCCTCCCAAAGTGCTGGGATTACAGGTGTGAGCCACCGCGCCCGGCCCATCTTTGCCTTTTTATGAAGTCTCTTTCTTCAATAAGTTTGTTATTAGGCACATGTTATCTCTTGTGGCATGAAATGACAAACAGCAATAAAATTGGCCCACTGAGAAATATCTTAGACCTAAAATTCCACAACTCCTGTGAGCAGCATAAGTTATTGAGAACCTGCATCAACTTTTAGTGACTAAAAGTCAAACACAAAGTGACATCCAGAAAGGGTGTGTCAGAAAACAGATGTAAGTCCAGAGAAACAATATGCATAAGGAAGAGCCAGACGTGAAAAATTCTTGAGTATAGCTAAGGGATTCCAGCAACAGGAAGATTCGGAACAATCAAGAGTGGAATACTCAATAGGCAGCAAGCTTTCCATAGGCTCTGAGGTCAGACATTTGATTCTAAACCTTGAGGACACAAGCAGAAGGTAAGAGAAAAATATTCAATGATAGAAACACAGGGCAAAATATTAAAACAATGGCCCAAATTTAGGAAAATAAAAAGACATAGGAATAACAACGGAAGGAATATTAAGGTAGATTATAGATCTAAAAACAAGCAAAGATTCATTATTACACCTGGGATATGAAGACAGAGTGAGAACAGCAAATTTAAGTTGATGAATGGTCTTTTGAATATGAAAATAAATGTTTCCTACAGATACTATTGTAACCAGAGATCCAACATGGATAGATTACTAGTTAACTATCAAATACATATTGATAGTGAGAGCTAAAGAAGCCCTGTGAAATATAGATTTAAATAAACTGTTTCAGTGAAAATGTTAACGTTTTAAAAAATATAATTTAATACAAAATATTTAAGTCTATGAGAAAAATATAAACTATTTTGTGTTCATATGAAAAGCAATTTTAATTCTTTAAAAATGTACAGTTAATGTAAAATTAATTGCACGTGAATTGCAATTTAATACAATTTGACAAACATATACCATATCGCCACGATAAAGATAATGTACATATCCATCATCCTTCAAAAGTCTCTTAGTTTCCTTATTAATCCCTCCTTCTTTCTACTCCCTGCACCTTATCCAGACTCAAGGCAAACACTGATTTACTCTCTGTTATAGATTTGTTATTATTTTCTAGATTTTAATATCAAGATACTTACAAAGTATATATATATTTTGTCTGATTTTTTGACTCAGTATAATTATTTTGAGATTCATCTATGTTGCTACGTCAGTAGTCTACTTCTTTCTATTGCTGAGTAGTATACCATTATATGAATATACCGAAAATATTTTTATCAATTTACCTGCTAATGGAAATTTAGACTATTTTCTGTTAACATATTAGTAAAATGCTGATAATTCATTAAGTGTATGTTTAACTTTTTAAGAAACTGTCAAACTATTTTTCAAACTGTGTGTATCATTTTACTTGTGTACCAGCAATGAAAATCTTCAATAGGTCTTTATCTCTATTAACACTTGTTAGAGTGTTTTTTTTTTAATTTTAGACATTCCTTTTTATGTAATTTATATACAAATTCAACACAATCCTAATCACATTCCCATGGTTTTACTTGTAGAGATCTACAAGCCGATCTTGTATATAGAAGCAAAAAAGAAGTAGAGTAATCAAAACAATTTTGAAAGCAAAGAGCAAAGGTTGATAATTTACATTTCCCAGTTTCAAAAATATGAAGATAGTGTGGTATTTTTATAAGAACAGACATATCAATTAATAGATGAATAGATCTGGATGCAAAGTCCAAAAATAGACTTTATGTTTATTGTCGGTTGATTTTTGTGAATGGGTCAAGGAAAATAAATGAAGAAGAGAAAATTCACTTTAAGAAATTGTGCTAGTCAATGGAATTTGCAAAAAAATTGAGCCTAGTCTTAAATGTAAGCACTAAAACCATAAATTATGTAGAAGAAAATATAGGAGAAAACTTTAGTTGTTTTGGATTAGGCAAAGGCAGACATATATATTCACACATATATATGACCCTAAAATAATAAAAGAATAATCGGTAAAAGAAAAAATTATAAATTAGACTATATCAAAATTAATATACCTATTTTTCTAATAATATGGCTTTGAAAAATTTATAAGACAGGTCATAGCCTGAGTAAACATATTTGCAAATCATATATCTGATAAAGAACGTGTATTCATAAAATAAAAGGCAAACTTACAACTAACTAATAAGAAGACAATCCAGTTTAAAAAAAAATGGCCAAAGAATTAAATAAATATTTTACCAAAAATATTTATATAAGATGAATAGCACATGTTTCATTGGATAATTTCTATTATTACATATTCAAAGTCACCATTCCTTTCTTCTGTGTTTTCTACTCTGTTTTTAATCTCATATAAAGGATTTTTGAAAAATCTTAGACATTTTATTTTTTATAAGTTTTATTTGAATCTTTCCACTTCTCCTATGTCACTACTGAAACATTTTAAATGCTTCCTCTACCTTCTTGAACATATGAATTATAATAATTTTAATGTAATTGTATACTAAGCCTAACATCTGTTTCATTTTTCTAATAATTTTGATTTTTTAACCATCCCCTCATTCCCACTAACAACACCTAACTGCCATATATTTCACTGATTTGGTTTTCCTCATCCATTTAACTTTTCTTTTCTCCTTTTTCTCCTTCTAGCTAGTACATAAATATAACAATCTTGCATTCATTTCTGTTTAACACTATTTCCTTCTTTTCATAGTATACCTATGTAATATTGTTTCTTTTCTTGACTTCAGAGATTTCCAGAATTTTATTTGCTTTCTGTGTGCCTAAAAGAAATATTTTACTGTATCTCCTCTCTATTATTCACTTCATGTATGCACTTTTTCTTTGTTTCTCTATCCGATCACCCATGAGATATCTATGCATTTATGTACAAATAGAATTGATTTTTGTACTTCCAAATCTGTTTTCCATCTTACATTTATTCTTGGTCTGTCTGCTAGATTACAGCATGTTCTTATGATCAGTCTTGTTAACTTGGAAAAGGTTGCTTAAGTTTTCCATTATAATACTAATACCCAGTTACCTTATCTGTACAATTAGACATTAATTACATTATTTCATTCACTGAAACTGACATAAGACCCTAATATTGGACCACACTAGGATTCTATCCTCAGGTCTCCGTTGACACTCAACTCCTTTTGTGACCTTATCCAGAATAGTGGGCTTAAATTACCCATTTGTGCTTGCAGTGCAACACTCAAAATCTTCCCTAAATGCCCGACTCCTTTATATGATTAAAATTATGACAGATATTCAAAACTAAGTCTAAAGCAGAGCTCCTAACATTCTCATTGAATGTGTTCCTCTCGCATGCTTCCTCATCTAAATAAACATGGTGACTCCATCATTCCAAGTGCTCAAACCACAAATCTTGAAGCCAACCTGTCTCCCCTTTCTTTCCCATTATAGAATCCATCCGTCCACAAAATCTGTTGGCTCTACTTTCAAAATATATTCAGAAACCTATGACTTCTCATAATCTTCATGTCTATAGACTGGCCTACACTTCTAAATCAAATAGTTGAAAGAGCATCTTAATTTGTATCTGCGGTTCCACGCTTTCTCCTCTTCGGTCTCCTGTTATCTTTTTAAAGCATTTACTCAAATCAACCACCTCCTACCTCTCTGACCTCATCACATACTGTCCTTCCCTCTCATTCAATCTCCAGCCACTTTGGCTCCCTGGTAATCATCTGCCTGTGATGCTTTTAATTTGGGCATTGGAATGGCTCAATCCCAAACTCGTTTCATGTTTTTCTTCATGTGTTACTGAGGCTTTTCTTATCTACTTGTGTAACAGTAAAATCCTTCTCTCATTCTGGTGCCATTTCCACTTATACACAAAGCAGGAGATAAATTATTTCTCCCAAATATTTACTTCTATTTCATGTAAGGGTATTACATATCTCTCCTTTTTGGAAGAATATACTTGCCTTCAGCACTGAAATCACATTTGGCCACCTGAATTGCTTGATTTATAAGGTAAGAACAAAAGTAGCTGCATTCCAATTAGAACAGAGGTTTTAATAGCCATCATATGGTTTTGTTAAAGAGATTTCAATTAAAAGTTTCCTGCACTTTTGAGTCTTCCACGACAATGCTTTGTCCCAGATTAGAATTGCTTCTTTTGCTTAGATTACATAATGAATAAAATACATAGAGCAGAATCAGAGCTAGAACAGAGCCATATCTTACCCTGGTCAATAAAAGACATAGTGATTTCAGAATTGTTGATTACTACAGCATAATTTAACAGTTAAAGCTGACCATATAGACATATTTTATATTTTCCATTTTATTTATTTATTATCTTCCTCACAAATGTATACCTTCCATGAGAGCAAGGACTTGGACTGTTTTGTTTTCTCTTTTAACCCAAGAACTGACAATAATGCCCAATGCATGGTTGGTAGTCAGTAAATGTTTGCTTAATGGATGACTGAATAAATAAATGAATATGATGATTTAATGGAATAATACAGACTAATCATTACTAAGTATTTGGTAAATAATAAATTATCAAATACTAAATTAGAGTTATAATTATCAAATCCTAAATCAGAATTATAATAAGTACCATGTCTTTTTAACTTTGATAGTCTCCATAGTGTGGAACTGAGAGATTTGCACGTAGTATGTGCTTAATGTAAATTTTCTGAATGTAATTAAATTGATATTTACCATCAGTTGGTGTCAGAGGATAAGAAATTTCAAATATGTTTTTGAATTATTAATGGGTTTCTAAAGTAGTGTGTGAATTTTAGTGTCTTTACAGATTGTGAAAGATACACTTTAATTGACTCAAGCTGTCTACTGATGATCTGAATACTAATGAGTCCCCTGTAGGCTCATATTGGAAAGATCATGAACCCTCAGTCTTACTAGACATTAACAATTAAGATTAGATTTGATTTAATATGTCAACAAAGATGTACTGGGTACTTATTATATGCAGGCACTAAACAAGGAGCTCTGAAAATAATTTAAAAGATGATTATAGATGCATATATCCTATCACTGTATTGGGTATGCTAGCTGAAAAGCCCAAGATAAAGTGACAGATATCATTATATTTGAACTAAGATGTGTAGCAGAATTTTCTTTTAGTTCTTGATGGAAATGAGAAAATAAAGTATATGAGAACTTTGATTTTATTTGGCATAATATTTTCATTATTCTGTCATTTTTATTCACAGAATTATAAGAGAGAGAGTTAATTAATAATTCACTTAGCACATACTCATTGAATGTGTATAATGTTCAAGGTGATCTGATAGGATCCTTGTACTAAAATGATGCAGAGAGGGTTTTTCCTCTGAAAAAGCTTCCAAAGAGCAACTTCTTGTAAAAATATTGTTAGACAATAATATGTTAAAATCCTGTTAGAAAAATCATCCTGAAACTGTAAGTCACCTAATTAATTGTAGGCTATGGGGAATGAATGCTATTTCCTCCTAATGAAGAGAAAATAACAGTTTTTAAACTAGTGTGACTGGAGGACAGATTCCCCCTAGGAAGCTGGGAAGGTCCTGAGATGACCGAATATCCAAGTACAGTCACTATCAGCCCACATTACCCCCATTTGCTTGTCTCAGTGTGCCATACAAATATTATTTTTTTCTATATGCACAATAATATGAAAAAGTTTGGGAATTACTACTCTAGAGGTTTCTACTCTTTTATCAGAACAATTAAAGATTTTGTCATGAAAGTTTCATTACATAGTTTAACTATCTCATAAATGTTACTCAGACTTATTCATTTATTTATTTATATTATTATTATTATTTTTGAGATAGAGTCTCGTTCTGTTGTCCAGGCTGGAGTGCAGTGGCCTGATCTCTGCTCACTGCGAGCTCCGCCTCCAGAATCATGCCATTCTCCTGCCTCAGCCTCCCGAGTAGCTCGGACTACAGGCGCCCGCCACCAAGCCCGAGCAATTTTTGGTATTTTTAGTAGAGATGGGGTTTCACCGTGTTAGCCAGGATGGTCACAATCTCCCGACCTCGTGATCCGCCCGCCCTGGCCTCCCAAAGTGCTGGGATTATAGTAGACAACAGAAGAGAGACAGCACTGGTAAAGGAAATAGGCTTCCCTGAATCTCCCTATGTCTTTATAGAGTTAAACCTCAGGATTCCTGGCACTTGCTTGCTTCCTTTTTTAAACTATTTTTTTACATTTTAGATTCAGAATTTACATGTGTGTGTGTGTTTTTTTTTCTCCCCTCTATTTTTCTGTCTGACATCACATTTTGAATTTTTTTTTTTTGATTGTTAAGTTAGCCATAGCAAATATTCTATATCATCTTGTATTAGGCCATTTTTATGCTGCTGATAAGGACATACCCAAGACTGGAAAGAAAAGGAGATTTAATTAGACTTACAGTTCCAAATGGCTAGGGAGGCCTCAGAATCATGGTGAGAGGTGAAAAACACTTCTTACATGGCGGTGGCAAGAGAAAAATGAGGAAGAAGCAAAACTGGAAAACCCTGATAAACCCATCAGATCTTGTGAGGCTTATTCACTATCACGAGAATAGCACAGCCCCCATGATTCAATTATCTCCCCTGGGTCCCTCCCACAACACCTGGGAATTCTGGGAGATAAAATTCAAGTTGAGATTTTGATGGGGACACAGTCAAACCACACCACGTCTAGGCAATTTTGTGTATTTCTAAAATATGCACATTTTTATTTTGTATGTTTAATGTGGAAACATGAGTTACTATTTTAGTAACACTTTGTAAACTGTTTCAAAGTTTCTACTCATTCTCTCTGGATACTTTTTTTTTTTTTCATTTTCAATATCCAACTTCAGAAGTGCCCCACTAAGCTAAGTAAAACAGTTTTTCGTATTCCTATGAAAACTTTCAAGATCTGTAATATATTACTGTACCTATAATATTTTATTTTATATATAACATCCAGTGTTTTTCAAAGTTATTTAACCATATATACCATTTTTTGTTTTCCTGTGAGCACTAAAGCATTTAATAGGAGTAATAGTCAATGAAATACTGGGAAACAGATATTGAGTTAACTCAAAATTGTAAAATTTTCAACCATCCTAATATTGGATTGTCAGGATTTAATGCAGTTTCAAGCAAAATCTAATGAGTTTTTATTTGTTTGTTTAGTGCAAAATGACACAATGAAGTTAAATTTATTTGGAAATTCAAGGGGTCCAAAACAGCTGTGGTCTATCAGTCATACATTGCTATATTAAAAACTGCCCCAAAACACAGAGGCTTCAAAAAACATTAATTTATTAGCTCACCATTTTGTGGGTCAGTAATTTAGGCTAAGGTTAGCTGAGCAGCTCTTCAGTTGGTCTCACCTGAACTCTTTCATGCTGTCAGACTAAGCTGGTAGCTCAACAGAGGCTGGCCAGCCCAAGAGGGAGCCAGTCATTTGTTGGCAGTTGGTATGGGTGGTCAGCTGGGCCTCTCTCTACATAGTATCTCATCCAATGGGAGGTTAGCCTAAACTTTTTTACTTGACAGTCAAAGGGCTCCAAGGAGGCAAAAATGAAAGTCACAAGGCCTCATGAACCCTAGGTTTGGAAGTCACATAGTAATGATTTCCTTCACTTTTACTTTATTAGAGCAACTCATGAGGTCAACTCAAGAGTCAAACAGAATTCGCGGCCATTTTTAATCCACCACAAAAGAGAATCTTGAAAGAGAATGAAAAAGTTGGAAGACTGCATTGATGAATATCATCTTCATCACCTCAAACAATTATCATTTCTTTATCTTGGAAACATTTCAGCTCTTCTCTTAAAGCTATTTTGAAATAAATAAAAAATTATTATTAGCCATAGTCAGCCTATTGTGCTAACGAACACTAGAGCTTTCTATTGCTTCTATGTTGGTACCATTAACCAACTTCTCTTCATTCTTACCCAGCCTCTGGTAACTATAATTCCATTCTTTATCTCCATGAGATCAACTTTTTTAGCTCTTACATATGCGTGAGAACATGTGTCGTCTTTCTGCGTCTAGCTTATTTCACATAACATAATGACCTCTAGTTCCATTTATGTTGCTATAAATGACAGGTTTCCATTATTTCTTTAAGGCTGAATGGTATCACATTGTGTTCATATACTATGTACAACCATTGTGGAAAACAGTGTGGAAGTTTCTTAAAAAACTAAAAATGAGACTACCTTCTAGCAATGCCAGCACTGGGTACATATCAAAGGGAAGAAAATCAATATATCAAAGCGATACTAGCACCGCCATGTTTATTGCAGCACTATTCGCAATAGCTTAGATATGAAATCACACTAAATATTCATCAACAGATGAATGGCTAAAGAAAATGCAGTGGTCAGGCACAGTGGCTCACGTCTGTAATCCCAGCACTTTGGGAGGCTGAGGCGGGCAGATCACGAGGTCAGGAGTTTGAGCCTGACCAACATGGTGAAACCCCGTCTCTACTAAAAATAAAAAAATTAGCCGGGCGTGGTGGCACGTGCCTGTAATCCCAGCTACTCAGGGGGCTGAGGCAGGAGAATCGCTTGGACCCAGGAGGCGGAGCTTGCAGTGAGCCGAAATCGCGCCACTGTACTCCAGCCTGGGTGACAGAGTGAGACTCTGTCTCAAAAAAAAAAAGCAGTATATATTATTGCATTAGGTTTAAAATTTAATTTAAAATATAGTTTAATTTCAAAATTTAATTTAATTTTAATTTGTTGCAGCTAAGTAAGACAATAACCTTGTTTTCAGGAAATAGACACTAAAAAATTTAAGGATTGAGGTGATGGTATGTGCAACTGCAACCCCACCTGAAGGTCTTCTGAGACTCAACTAGACATTCAAGTGACAAGATTCACTTGAATGACTTGAGTGACAAGATTCTCATGGGTACCACTCCAATCAGAAGTAACAGGGCAGGAACCACAGCTTGCCAGAATGAGTGTCAGGTATTGCTTTTTTCCAGGAGTCCTTATTGCAGTGCAATATTTCAAAGGCATGATAAAAATCAGGAGGCTACAGGAGCTGATATAGCTTTAAAATATCTGGCCCCACAGGATCAATATATTTTATAATATTTATATAAGCCATTATTTTAGAGTTTCTGCAAAGGACATGCCAGTTATGGGATTTGGTATAGTCAGAGAAGACCCCAGTATAGTTTTCTATCAGCTACTCATGCAGTTTATTAATTAAAGGTCATTTTTACCTTAAGCAATGCTATGGTTTGAATTTTTGCTCCCTCCAAAAATGTTAAAATTTGGTTGCCCCTGAGGCAGTGTTAGGAGGTGAGACCTTAGAGAAGTGCCAAAGCCCTGCGAGCTCTGTTGTCAATGATGGGATTCATACCATTATGAAAGGGCAAAATTGGACCCCTCCTGCTCTCTTTGACCTTCTCCCTTTTACCATGTGATGACACAGCTAGAAGGCCATCACTAGATACCAGCTCCTTGATCTTGAATTTCCTGGCCTCCAAAAATGTGAGCTCATTATAAATTACTGAGTCTTAGATACTCTGATAGCTGCACAAAACAAGCCAAGACAAGCAGCCAGTAACACCTTTATACATACATATATATATATATATAAAGAGGAGTAAAGATGAGTTTATTAAATATTAACTTACATGATCACAAGGTCCCACAACAGGTCATCTGCAAGCTGAGGAGCAAGGAGAGCCAGTCCAAGTCCCAAAACTGAAGAACTTGGAGTCCGATGTTCAAGGGCAGGAAGCATCCAGCATGGGAGAAAGATGTAGGCTGGGATGCTGGGCCAGTCTAGTCTTTTCACGTTTTTCTGCCTGTTTTATATTCTAGCCATGCTGGCAGCTGATTAGATGGTGGCCACCCAGATTAAGGGTGGGTCTGCCTTTCCCAGCCCACTAACTCAAATGTTAATCTCCTTTGGCAACACCAGCACCCTCACAGACATACCCAAGATCAATACTTTGCATCCTTCAGTCCAATCAAGTTGACACTCAGTATTAACCATCACAAATTTATTTTATAAGTCCACTTACCTAACAATCTTATTCAGTAGGTTTAATCATGGACAATGTATTAAGGGCATATTTTCTTAAAATTTTACATTCTTTGAAACATTTTATTAGAAATTCCTTCAGTAAACATTCTCTAAGCATCTATTACATTAGATTCTATTACATTTGAATATGAAAAAGCATTTAGGAATAATTCACAATCCTTCTGAAGTATGTGTTTTTCCTTCCATTTTGCAGATAAGTAAAGCTAAGGATGAATATAAAGTCTAACCAGATGGGAAAATATGATTTTTTTTACTACAGAGAACAATATTTTTCATAATTATGCATATATATTTTATTTTAGCAATGTAGAACTATACACTAATGTTGTGTAACATAATGCATAGTAATACCTAAATGATCTTCACAAGGCATGGAAAACTCAACCCTAACATTTTGAGCAGCACCTCCAATGTCTAAATTCATATAGTTTAACCATTACTCAGTGAGTAAAAGATGGACATTTCTAGTAATTTTAGTGAGTCATAGATATATTCTGTGTAATTATTTTATATTCAAGTGCATTTGAATTTGACAGTATTATTTAACCTAAAAATTTATTTTGGATATAGTAAGTACTATGTCAACATCAATAACCACTATAGTGGAAACATCTCACATTTCTAAAAATTATGAACAAGTTAGTATCACAAACATTATCGCTTATTATTCTTACATGAATGTTGTAGATATTATTTCCATGTTAGATGTGGGGAAATTAAGGCCCATGACCAGCTCAAATACATATACTTAGTAAGAAATAGATATAAACAATATCATATTGAAAGTTTTCTAGCCAATATTTTTCCCACCTCACCAAAAGTAAGTAAAGATTTCCCCCCAAAACCTTTATGTAACAACAAGATGAGCAATAACCTGTCTTTTATCTAAGCTTAAGCTCTTTAGGAAAGAAGAGTAGCCAAAGCTGTAAGTCTTGGAAAATTTGACTTTTATTACACCACGAGAGATTTCAGAGTTCTTAAATTTTTAAAGCCTATGCTCATAGCAACTGTTCTAAGTTGTCCTTGAATGTTGCTAAGACTTGAGGGGGAAAAGGGGGCCAGGTCTCAAAGAAAGCTCGATTCTCCACATGCAGGGTACAGATGCAATGAGTGGTGATATCCTACTACTGCGAAGGACAGTGGTCTGAAAGTTGAGGAAGAGGCTGTGATTGCTAGAGACTCATCAATAAACATCTTAAAAATTATAGTGAACATACTGGTTCCAAGACTTATATGTGGCTAAAGTAGATACCATAAGCAGCAGAGCCACCTAAAGGCCAACGGGCCAAATGGACCCAGCCAATAAGCAACACAGCACGGTTTTTCATGAACTAAAGAACAAAGCACTTTGGCAAAAAATTCTCACATTGAGTATGCCCTGGGCTCTGTGGGAGCCAGAGTTCCCTAGAAAGCAGAATTTTTGAAAAAGGTTTAAATTAAAGGACTTTATTGCATAATGTGATCTAGAGAGCAGGAGTGAGTAAGAAGTGTGATACCAAAAAAGGAGGGAGAGTCGATATACACAAATAATTGTTTGCTCATTCTAACAGGAACTCCTGAAGAGTAAAATGAAATGCATCTCAGCACTAACCCTGAGGGACACAGAGAATTATACAGCGTAGGTCAAAGGTTGTCCCTCAAGGGGCATAAAGGTAACCAATTTAGGAAATACAAGAGCTGTTCTGGGTGTCTCTACTGCTACCTTAACAGCAAAGCCCAAGGGCAAAATGCAACAGAAGCTCACAGCAGGAGGTGCAGAGCTGGATACAGCAGTAGTAAATAAAATTAAATTTATATTCTAGCCACACTGGCGGCTGATTAGATGATGCCCACCCATATTAAGGGTGGGTCTGCCTTTCCCAGCCCACTGACTGAAATGTTACTCTCCTTTGGCAAAAAACAAAACAAAAAAAAAAAAAACTATGATGCAAAAACATAGAATTCACCCAAATGCCATCAGTGGTGGACTGGATAAAGAAAATGTGGTACATATACACCAAGGAATACTACATAACCATAAAAAATGAAATCTTGTCCTATGCAGCAGCATGGGTGAAGGTGGAGGCCAATATCCTAAGTGAACTAACACAGGACCGGAAAACTAAATGCCTCATGCTCTCACTTGTAAGCAGAAGCTAAACACTGAGCACATATTGACATAAACATGAGAACAATAGACACTGTGGACTACTCGAGTGAAATGGGAGGGAACTGTGCATGGGTTGAAGAACTACCTGTGGGTACTATGCTCACCACCTAGATAATGGGATCTGTATCCCAAACCTCAGAGGCACTCAATATTCTCATGTAACAAACCTGCATATATACTCCTTTATCTAAAATGAAAGTTGAAATTTAAAAAGTAAGAAAAGAAAAGAAGAAAGGAAGAAAAGAGGAAAGAAGAAAGAAAAGGAAGGGAGGGAGGGAGGGGAAGAAGGAAGGAAGGAAGGAAGGAAGGAAAATAAAAGAAAAGAAACCTGTGAGGGCGTATTAAATAATGCACAAGAGAGGTTCCACATCAACTGCTCTGATATAACTCAGATACAGACATAACCCTATTAAGGCTACTTCATCACAAAGCTCCCACTAAGGGAAAGATCCACTTTGGTCTCTGAAAAGAATGAAAGTAAGAGGCTCATGAAAACAAATCTTCATTGCTACATTTATTTGTAAGGATATTCATCCCTATTCTCCCTTTCTTATTTTCATTTGCCTGCACCCTTAGCTAGCATTCTGACTAGTCTCCATTGTTCAATTTATCACCGAAGAGTCTAGATACTTTTTTTTGCTCTTGTCAAGCTATGATTCTTCAATTGTGCATTTACCATTTAATTATCTGGATCTGGATGATCTGGATGTATTTTTCCATGTTCCTACTGCGTACCAGCAATCCTGATTCTTGATGGAAATCAGAATTAAATGATTCTTACAGATAAACTTTTTTCTATGCCTACTGCATTGTTCGTGTTAAGAACCTCCCTTTGACCAGGTGGTAGTCATAGCTTCGAGTTCAGTGAACCTTTATTACATTCCCTTGAAAAGGAAGCTTTAATTCTGAAAACATAGACCTTAAAATCCACTACACCTTCAGAAAAATACATTCAAGTAGGAAACTGAGAATCATGTTGAGAAAGACCAATACCACTTCCTCAGTTTCAAAATCCATGTATTCTAGGTACAGAAACAAAGTATCATATATATGCCATTGTTTCCTTACATATTCAGGATCCTGAAGAGATAGCATTATAATCTGCAGAGTATTGTCCTTAAACCATCACCTTAGCTCAACTTTCAACAGGCCCTTCTTTATTCTATTAGATCAGCTGCATCAGGGTGTTGGGATATATTAAAATGCCAGTGGGTCCTATGACCATGAATCCATTTTACCATCTCTTTTGCCATAAAATATATCTTCTGGTAGAAGACAATATTGTCCTTGCTATGTCTATAAACCCCAGGATAGCAGAACAGTGATGCTTGCAGAAATAGTGTATTGGGGAAGCAAATATATATCAAGAATAGATGCAAACTGAGAAGTCCAGGGCTGAGGGGGACAGGCACGAGGGAAGAGGCTTGGACCTGAAGTGAAGTGTTCTCAAATTAAACCTTCATGAAGCTAGTCAAAGCCCAAACATAACAAGTTGATGCAGCCATGGATTTATCGGTCTGAACTGGTGAATATTATGTTTGATGCCAGGTTCTAGGTGTCAAGGGAGAGAAAGGAGATTCCTTAAATTACTAAGGTTTGATTTTCAGCTCACCTGCAAGACACCTGAATTATTTAATTTCACTTAAGAAATATGGCCTTCCTTGCAGTAAAGTATCTTATAAAAATTCACACACTTCATATTCAATAATGTTTATATCTATGGAAAATAATAAAATGGATCAATGGGCCTTCCATTTCTAGAAACGAGGTAAAACATACCTGGAATTTGAAACCTAAACAATCCTAAAAAGCAACCACAAAGAGTTGCTGGAGCTATGCCGTTGCTGCTTAGGCATTGGACTTCTGGTCTATTTGGCCAAATTTGGACAAATATTCCAAGTGATTATCCTAGAGTGATAAGTTATACAAATTCTTGAGTCAAGGACAATATTCTGAAATCCAACAGTTATTGTTTTTGTTCTCTTGAAATTTGCCTTCCACTGTACTAACAGTTTTTTACTAACAGTTAAAAAACAGAGCAGCATTAGCCCTGAGGTAGTCCGCACTTACCGTGTTAAAACTCTTGGTCACCCACTGCTTTAATCATAATTCTCTCTCATTGTTTCTTATAAAATCAAAACGACCTGACATTTCCGCAGCTGACATTTGTTTTTCTATAGGCAAAATCCAGCTGACAGTAAATATTAGACACCAAATGCTTCACACGTATTGCTTGGGTTTTCTTTTTTCAGCAGACTTGCAGATAAGGATATTGTGAAGCACATGCTTACTTATGCTTGATTGCTGTTACAATGCTTATAAGGATGAATTCTCAACTAGAAAGATGAACTTCTGGAATTTTCTCCTGTAATCATCAGAACTACAAATATATGCAAACGGTGTTAAAACAAAAAATGAATTTCAGCCTTTTCCTTCTTTGCATGACAAATTAGTTGCTTGGTTATTTGAAGAACAAGAGCAAAGCATCGCAGGAGTAATAGTTTAGATTGCTTAGTATAAACACCTTCCTATTAGAAAACAGAGAAAAATGAGTTTCAATAGGAATTACTATAAATGTTGAGCTTTCCTTCCTTTACAAAACATTCATCAACCAGTAGAGCAAAGAGCATGCATTGACAGAAAAGGCTCTGTACAAAACATAGGTTGAAATTTCTTCTCTCATATGTGAGTCATGCAATAGTTGACCAGTCTCTTAAACTTACTGGTCCTTTGTTTTCTCATTTGTTTTTCCCAACTGACAGTAGACAAATAAATATTTGGAGGTCATTTAGTGTCTAAGTGTGAGCTTTCTACAGAATGTAGGATAGTGTTTTAAAAATTTCAGATTCAATTTGTGTAAGATTTTTCAACTTTTTCTCCTTTCTAATCCTACGGGGTAATATTTACAACAATGCTTCACATTTTTATATTGTGAAATGTTTTCCAAAGTGTTTTGTTATATATTACATCTGAACTTCCAAATCATTATGTGAGGTAAGCTTCACAATGCAGATGTTATCATCTGCAACTCAGTGAGGTAAAAACTCAAGATATTATACCCATTAAGCCTTAAAATAGTGTCTGAAAGTAAAATCCTCCCATTGTAATTAAAAAGTAACTTTTGGGCTTTTTTTCTTCTACTCTATGTCTAATTTATTGATAATTCAAAGGCAGATTATTGAAGTGAATATATCGATTAAATTTTTTGAAAAGAAGAAATTGAAATGAATTTAGAGAAGGAGGAAAAGAAGAAGGGAGAGAAAGAGGAAAAGAGAGAAAGAAAGTATGAGAGGCAGAGAGGAAAAGAGAAGAAGGGAAGGAAGGAAAGAAAAGAAGGAAGGAAGGAAGAAAGGAAGGAAGGAAGGAAGGAAAGAAGGAAGGAAGGAAGGAAGGAAGGAAGGAAGGAAGGAAAGAAGGAAGGAAGGAGAGTTTAAGAGATTAATTTAAAATCCCATATTCTTTGGTAATCCAAGGATTACCTTATACCATCTACATTCCATTTAAACTTCTTTATATAATTCTTTTATTATGATGATGGGGAGGACAGTTTTCCCTTAAATTTAAGGCAAAATAAATAAAACACTGGAAGTTTTAAGATGTGGTCACACTTCTAAATGTAAATATTAATGAAAAATAAATTAATTGTGAAGCAAACCAGATGAGATATGGCAAAAGATAAACAATCAAATGAAAGAATATGCTACAAATTTATGCAGTTACTCATTCAACTGTGTGCAATACCAAAAACAGAAACACAATGGACAACTCCATTGTCCAGTTTAGTTATCTTTACTTGTGTTTTGATTACTGGAACTTAGTAGGGCTATTGGTAAGAAAAATTGTTTTTTTTTTTTTACTGAGTCTTGCTCTGTCGCCCAGGCTGGAGTGCAGTGGTGTAATCTCAGCTTACTGCAAGCTCTGCCTCCCGGGTTCACACCATTCTCCTGCCTCAGCCTCCCAAGTAGCTGGGACTACAGGTGCCCAATACCGCGCCCAGCTAATGTTTTTGTATTTTTAGAAGAGACGGGGTTTCACCATATTAGCCAGGATGGTCTCGTTACTTTCTAATTGAAAAAAAAAAAAAAAAAAAAAAGCAGAAACCTTTCCATTCTTCATTGTGCTGACCCGGAAAATAATGATTTAATGATTCTCTTTTAGAAATGATTTGAAGATAAATGAAGTAATGTCTTTTTGTTCATTATAAAAGTTGGCTATTACTTACTTTGCTAAGGTGTAATTAGTCATTAAAGAACTAGAAATGCCTTTGCAAAAACTCCTCTTCCACGAGAGTATAAAAAAACAGTACATTTCAGTGACATAGGTAACACAGGACTTTTGTTTTTTATATACCATCCACTTTAGATATCAAGTTTCCTTGTGCCAAGAAAAACTGAGCATAGAGAAAAATGATCTGAAAAACTTTTCATATGTCAATAGGTTAAATCTTTTCCCATAGATAACCCAATCAATATTTATTAAATATAAATAACATTTAAAATAATAATATTACATAATATTTCTGAGATTTGAGACAGTATATTAACATGAATAAAGTTATTTGATACCAGTAAAATGTAATGGCAAAGTATTTCCCATGTATGATTGTAACAAATTCTAAAATAGTTTTCAAGACAAAACATTTACAAGACTTGTACAAAGTCTTGTATGGAGAGGATATTTAAAAGTGTAAAGATTTTCATTTTCCATATTTATTATGGAATATTAATACAGTTTCAGTGAGAATCTTTCTAGGATTATATTGTTATTTTTACCTTGCTGGATTTATAATCAGATTGATATAGAGTAATACATGTTTGTGAATAGCACAAAATTTGGAAAATGAAGAATACATGCCCATCGTGTATTAAAATAAATTTTAAAGCCAGGTACAGTGGCTCACACCTCTAACCCCAGAACTTTGGGAGGCCAAGATGCACAGATCACCTGAGGTCAGGAATTTGAGACCAACCTGGCCAACATTGTGAAACCCCATCTCTACTTAAAACACAAAAATTAGCCAGGCGTAGTGGCTCACGCCTGTAATCCCAACCACTGCAGAGGCTGAGGCACAAGAATCACTTGAACCCAGGAGGCAGTGTTTGCAGTGAGTCGAGATCACGCCACTGCACTCCAGCCTGGGTGACAGAGTCTCATTCTGAGACTCTGTCTCCAAAATAGATAAATAAATGAATAAATGAATGAATAAATAAATAATTTTAAAAATAAAATAAATTTTAAAATTTCAGGAGTTAAAACAGTTGATTTGAGAGGTACAGGGCAATAATAAACAAACAAACAAAAAGCCCTGGAGCTTCCAAAAGCATGGTGTTGTGTTAGGACTTCTTAAAAATGCATTTTATGTGAAAGTTATAAAGGAAAAATGATATGACACCATATTGTTCAATTAATGTCAATATGTGTTGCAGATGTGGAGAATATGTATGGGAAAAGAAAGTCACTGACCCGTAAATCCATGCCAGGGCAAGTAACATTGGCAAAATAAAACTCGAACATTGAATCTTGGGTTTTATTTACCATGTACAACACTTCAAAGTTTGTGCAACAAGTTTTTAGTGTAATCTTGATGAATTAAGCAAAATCTCATTGTTCTACATTTAATTCCCAGAGAAACTAACAAAGATTTGAATACACATAATGGATTTGGGAAGTGACTACTGGAAACACTACTAAGAGAGTGGGAAGGTGAGATAGAGCAGGAAACAAAGCCAATACAGGTAAATGAAGAACAGATTTCTACTGTGACTCAATCCTACTGGGGACTTTCTGGGAAAATGAATATAATGTGACTTTGAGTTGTCCCAGTCTAGGGTAAACTCAGAGGTATTTACTCACTACCTCCACTCTGTGATTTATTAGGAATATACCCAAGATTAACTCCCTGGAACCTCTGGTTTGCTTCACACATGAACTGAGAATGATTTTGTAGACAGCAAAAGACATTAGCAGAGAAGTGTTGGTGTTTTCAGTAGAAGCCATAAACATGATTTTATGTGATTTATAAGGGGCAACATATGAAGGTTTGGTGACTGCTGAGGGACAGATACTGTACACTGTTACTTTGTTGATATTTAGAATCCAAACAAAGCAATCAATATCCAGTCATTGTCACAGTGTCCAGTGGAATCAAGAACATTCCCACCAAGGGAAACAGCTTCCTGAGTTTGGGAAAAGAAGTTCAGCTCATAGAAATGTAGTTTTTGTGCTGAAGTGATGCCTCAAGTCAATGATAGAAATGGTGATTATATGTTTAAAGAGCAATAGGATAATTCATTCATGATAATATATCACTATTTTTCTAGCTGCTCAAATCTATTTTTCTTCCTATAAAATTACTCAAATTTCCTTCCTATTTTACTATTATGAAGCTCAAGGAGTGGTGCACGAAGTTCCAGCCAGCAATACCTCATGACCCAGGCCATGTGTGCTTTGGGAATGAGCATTAGACCCAATTCAAGTCAGTAAGAACTAATTCCACGACGTTTATGCAAATTGTAGAAAGAATCATTTTCTTTCCGCTGGTTTAAACCTGGGGGCCACTAACTAATGATTTATTAACCAGTTGACATGGGTCTAAAATTGAAGACAAGGCAAAACTAAGAGAGAGAAACAAACAAACAAACATTAAAAACAAAACAAAACAGATTCTGATGACCTTGTTTGAAACCTGAGATGACCATTTGAAATTTGAGACGAAGATCAGACTGAGGTCAGACCAACCACTGAACTTTCAAGTGCTAGGAACCAATGGTGCTCTTTATATTGCTGAACAGTTTAAATTGAGTTTTAAATGAGTCTGATATATATTACTGAGAGGTGACAACGTGCTAGCAGCCCTTGCTCACTCTGGGTGCCACCTCGGCCTCATCGTCTGCTCTGGATGTGCTCGAGGAGCCCTTTAGCCTGCTGCTGCATTGTGGGGGCCCCTCTCTGGGGCTGGCCGAGGCCGGATCTGGCTCCCTTTGCTCATGGGGAGGTGTGGAGGGAGAGGCGCAGGCGGGAGCCAGGGCTGTGTGCTATGCTTGCGGACCAGCGCGGGTTCCAGGGGTTGCGGGCTCAGTGGCCCCGCACTCGGTGTGGCTGGTCAGCGCCTGCTGGGCTTGATCAGGGGACGAGCTCCCTCTGGGCTGCCGGAGTGCCTGGGCTAGGTGCCACAAAGTCCCGCAGTGAGTGCCAGTGAGAGGTGAAGCTGGCTGGGCTTCTGGGATGGGTGGGGACAGAAAATGGAGCAGGCCAATCACCTGGTAGGGCCTGTTATCAGTGTGGTTTACAAGGACACTTTAAAAAAGATTGTCCAATGAGAAAGAAGCTGCCCCCTTGTCCATGTCCGCTATGCCAAGGCAATCGAACCTTTGTCTTCTGGGGCAGCGCACCTTCCAAATGATCCAACAACAGGACTGAGGGGTTCCGGGGCAAGTGTCAGCTCATGTCATCACCCTCACTGAGCCTCGGGTACGTTTAACCATTGAGGGCCAGGAAATTGACTTCCTCTTGGACACTGGTGTGGCTTTCTCAGTGTTAAGCTTCTGTCCTGGACAACTGTCCTCAAGGTCCGTTACCATTCAAGGAATCCTGGGACAGCCTGTAAGCAGGTATTTCTCCTACCTCCTCAGTTGTAATTGGGAGACTTTGCTCTTTTCACATACATTTTTTGTTATGCCTGAAAGTCCCAGACCCTTACTGGGGGGGATATATTAGCCAAAGCTGGAGCTATTATCTACATGAATATGGGGAACAAGTTACCTATTTATTGTCCCCTACTTGAGGAAGGAATCAATCCTGAAGTCTGGGCATTGGAAGGACAATTTGGAAGGACAAAAAATGCCCACCCAGTCCAAATCAGGCTAAAAGACCCCACCACATTTCCTTATCAAAGGCAATATCCCTTAAGGCCTGAAGCTCATAAAGGATTACAGGATATTGTTAAACATTTAAAAGCTCAAGGCTTAGTAAGGAAATGCAGCAGTCCCTGCAACACCCCAATTCTAGGAGTACAAAAACCGAATGGTCAGTGGAGACAAGTGCAAGATCTTAGACTCATCAATGAGGCAGTAATTCCTCTATATCCAGTTGTACCCAACCCCTATACCCTGCTCTCTCAAATACCAGAGGAAGCAGAATGGTTCACAGTTCTGGACCTCAAGGATGCCTTCTTCTGTATTCCCCTGCACTCTGACTCCCAGTTTCTCTTTGCCTTTGAGGATCCCACAGACCACATGTCCCAACGTACATCAACAGTCTTGCCCCAAGGGTTTAGGGATAGCCCTCATCTGTTTGGTCAGGCACTGGCCCAAGACCTAGGCCACTTCTCAAGTCCAGAAACTCTGGTCCTTCAGTATGTGGATGATTTACTTTTGGCTACCAGTTCAGAAGCCTCATGCCAGCAGGCTACTCTAGATCTCTTGAACTTTCTAGCTAACCAAGGGTACAAGGTGTCGAGGTCGAAGGCCCAGCTTTGCCTACAGCAGGTCAAATATCTAGACCTAATCTTAGCCAGAGGGACCAGGGCCCCCAGCAAGGAATGAATACAACCTATACTGGCTTATCCTCACCCTAAGACATTAAAAACAGTTGCGGGGGTTCCTTGGAATCACCGGCTTTTGCCAACTATGGATCCCTGGATACAGCGAGATAGCCAGGCCGCTCTGTACTCTAATCAAGGAAACCCAGAGGGTAAATATTCATCTAGTAGAATGGGAACCAGAGGCAGAAACAGCCTTCAAAACCTTAAAGCAGGCCCTAGTACAAGCTCCAGCTTTAAGCCTTCCAACAGGACAAAACTTCTCTTTATATGTCACATAGAGAGTATGGATAGCTCTTGGAGTCCTTACTCTGACTCATGGGACAATCCCACAACCAGTGCCATACCTAAGTAAGAAAATTGATGTAGTAGCAAAAGGCTGGCCTCACTGTTTATGGGTAGTTGCGGCGGTGGCCGTCTTAGTGTCAGATGCTATCAGGAAAGGATCTCACTGTCTGGACTATGCATGATGTGAATGGCATACTAGGTGCCAAAGGAAGTTTATGGCTATCAGACAACTGCCTACTTAGATACCAGGTGCTATTCCTTGAGGGACCGGTGCTTCAAATATGTATGTGCGTGGCCCTCAACCCTGCCACTTCTATCCCAGAGGATGGCGAACCAATTGAGCGTGACTGCCAACAAATTATAGTCCAGACTTATGCTGCCCAAGATGACCTCTTAGAAGTCCCCTTAGCTAATCCTGACCTTAACCTATGTACTGACAGAAGTTCATTTGTGGAGAATGGAATATGAAGGGCAGGTTATGCCATAGGTAGTGATGTAACTGTACTTGAAAGTAAGCCTCTTCCCCCAGGGACCAGCGCCCAGTTAGCAGAACTAATGGCACTTATCCGAGCCTTAGAACTGGGAAAGGGAAAAAGAATAAATGTGTATACAAATAGCAAGTATGCTTATCTAATCCTACATGCTCATGCTGCAATATGGAAAGAAAGGGAGTTCCTAACCTCTGGGGGAACCCCTATTAAATACCACAAGCAAATTATGGAGTTACTGCATGCAGTGCAAAAACCCAAGGTGGTGGCAGTCTTACAGTGCAAAAGCCATCAAAAGGGGAAGGAGAGGGGAGAGCAGCAGCATAAATGGCTGGCTGAGGCAGGGAAAGACCAGAAGAAAGGAGAGAGGAAGGGACAGAGACAGAAAGTCAAAGAGAGAGGAAGGAACAGACAAAGTCAAAGAGAGAAAGAGACAGAGACAAAGAGGGAGTCAGAAAGAGAGAGTCAAAGAAGTCAAAGAGAGAGAGAGATAGAAGTAGTAAAAATACAATGTACCCTATTCCTTTGAAAGCCAGGGTAGATTTAAATCCTATAATTAAGGATTGAAGGTCTTCTCTGTGGCCCTATAACACTCCAATGCCACCTTGTTGTCAGTGTAAACAGGGGCGTAGCCCAAAAGCACTGAGGCCACTGATAACCCATAGCCTTCCTATCAAAAATCCTTAACCCAGAAGGTTTCCTAACAGGGGATCTAAATCTTAATTAATTGCCATAAAAAGATCTGACCGGACATAGAAGGAACTCCCTTCAGGACAGGATGATAGATGGTTCCCCCCAGGTGATTAAGGAAAAAAGACACAATGGGTATTCAGTATGTGATAAGGAAACCCTTATAGAAGTAGAGTTAGGAAAATTGCCTAATAATTGGTCTGCTCAAACGTGTGAGTTGTTTGCACTCAGCCAAATCTTAAAGTACTTACAGAATCAGGAAGGAGACATCTATACCAATTCTAAGTTAATATGGACTGAATGAGGTCTGATTAATAGCAAAGAAAAATTAAAATCCCAAACTTACAAGGTTTTCAACTAAAGCAAAGTTTGCTAAAAGTTAACAGTGTAACATGCATTATCCTACTACCACACACTCTCAAAGGATTTCTCAGACAGTTTGTAAGAAATAACAAAATCTATCCTTACTCTACAATCCCAAATAGACTCTTTGGCAGCAGTGACTCTCCAAAACCACCAAGGCCTAGACCTCCTCACTGTTGAGAAAGGACTCTACACCTTCTTAGGGGAAGAGTGTTGTTTTTACACTAACCAGTCAGGGATAGTACAAGATGCTCCCTGACATTTACAGGAAAAGGCTTCTGAAATTAGACAACACCTTTCAAACTCTTATACCAACCTCTGGAGTTGGGCAACATGGCTTCTCCCCTTTCTAGGTCTCATGGCAGCCATCTTGCTGTTACTTGCCTTTCGGCCCTGAATTTTTAACTTTCTTGTGGAGGTACCACTAGAATTGAGGCCATCAAGCTACAGATGGTCTTACAAATGGAAACCCAAATGACCTCAACTAACAACTTCTACCAAGGACCCCTGGACTGACCCACTGGTCCTTCCACTGGCCTAAAGAGTTCCCCTCTGGAGGACACTACAACTGCAGGGCCCCTTCTTTGCCCCATCCAGCAGGAAGTACCTAGAGCGGTCATCAGCCAAATTCTCAACAGCAGTTGTGGTGTCCTGCTTAGAGGGGGGATTGAGAGGTGACAACATGCTAGCAGCCCTCGCTCACTCTTGGTGCTTCCTCAGCCTCGGTGTCTGCTCTGTCTGTGCTCGAGGAGCCCTTCAGCCTGCCGCTGTGCTGTGGGGGCCCCTCTCTGGGGATGGCTGAGGCCGGAGCCGGCTCCCTCTGCTTCAGGGGAGGTGTGGAGGGAAAGGCACAGGCAGGAGCCGGGGCTGCGCACAGCACTGGTGGGCCAATGTGGGTTCTGGATGGGCATGGGCTCAGTGGGCCCCGCACTCAGCATGGCTGGCTGGCGCCTGCATGGCTTGATCAGGGGCCGAGCTCCCTCTGGGCTGCTGGAGTGCCCGGGCTAGGTGCCGCAAAGTCCCGCAGCGAGTGCCAGTGAGAGGTGAAGCTGGCTGGGCTTCTGGGACAGGTGGGGACTTGGAGAACTTTTCTGTCTAGCTAAAGGATTGTAAGTGCACCAATCAGCACTCTGTGTCTAGCTAAAGGTTTGTAAATGCACCAACCAGCACTCTGTTTCTAGCTAAATAACTGTAAACACACCAATCAGCACTCTGTGTCTAGCTAAATAATTGTAAACACACCAGTCAGCACTCTCTGGCTAGCAAAAGGATTTTAAATGCACCAATCAGCACTCTGTGTCTAGCTAAAGGCTTGTAAACACACCAATCAGCACTCTGTGTCTAGCTAATCTGGTGGGGACTTGGAGAACTTTTCTGTCTAGCTAAAGGATTGTAAATGCACCAATCAGCACTCTGTGTCTAGCTAAAGGTTTGTAAATGCACCAATCAGCGCTCTGTCAAATTGGACCCATCAGCTCTCTGTAAAACGGACAAATCAGCTATCTGTAAAATGGACCAATCAGCTCTCTGTAAAATGGACCAATCAGCAGGATGTGGGTGGGGCCAGATAAGGGGATAAAAGCAGGCCTCCTGAGCCAGCAGCGGCAACCCACTCGGGTCCCCTTCCACTCTGTGGAAGCTTTGTTTTTTTGCTCTTCACAATAAATCTTACTGCTGCTCACTCTGGGTCCACACCGCCTTTATGAGCTACAGCACTCACCACAAAGGTCTGCAGCTTCACTCCCGAAGTCAGCAAGATCATGAACCAACCAGAAGGAACAAACTCTGGACACATCTGAACATCTGAAGGAACAAACTCCAGACACACCATCTTTAAGAACTGTAACACTCACTGTGAGGGTCCGCGACTTCATTCCTGAAGTCAGTGAGACCAAGAATCCACCAATTCCGGACACATTACTATATGGGAGAAATTACATTTAGCTCCATTCTTTGCACCATTAGATTAATAATTTCTATTTATTCAATTCTGAATCAAAGATTAAATGATGATTCAAATTTAGACCTCCAAAAACAGCCCAAACAACTAACAACAAACAAAATCTACTTCAAAACAAACACCCAAAAAAGAGTGCCCCAAATATATATATATATATAATATATATAATATATAAAAATGAAAAAAAAAGAAAAAGAAAAGGTTATAGCATACTTTGATCTTTTATATATATATCAATATGTCTGTAATTGGAATGCGTGAAAATTACTTTTTTACCTGACCTGGAAGATAGTACATATAAGGGAAAGTATTATGTTTTTAAGTTTATTAAGCTTCAAAAAATACTATGTATAAATCTGAAAGGCATTTACCACATTGAAGACGATATTTGAAAAAGACAAAGCATTAATTGCACTAGAAAAACAAGAGGCCTAGCAAATGAAGAAAACTTGACTAAATATGAAAGTGGGTAATTTATATTAAAATAAACACAATTGTGGGTAATAATATAAATAGATACCAATCTAACTAATAATTAACCAATTAGTCAATTAAAGACATTAAAACATTTGTTTAAAAAATCTGATCTTTGGACATTAAGAAAATATTAACAACACTTGATTATGACAGAGTTTGATTAATAAAAGCATATCATTTCCAGAAGTGATAGCAATCTATAAGGCCTACTATAACCACTTGGAACAAATTAATAATATATATCAAAATATAAAATATTCATAATCAATGGAGCATTTTTATATTTAAATATTGTCATATGGAAGTACTTACAATAATTACAAAAACTTCACTCCATATTGTTGGTAATAGCAAAAATAAAGGAAGCAAATGCTAGTCAATCAACAATTTTACCATTAATTTTGGTGTTTTCAATGAACTGCTCTTTAATATTTAAAGTCATAGATTTATATGTACTTTAAGATAAAATTTACCACAGAGTGGGAAATAAAACACAAAGACAATAGCAAGGTATTATCCTTAATATAGTGTAACAGAAAATAATATTTGCTCATATATAAATAAGAAATCTGAAAATATAGATAAAAGACAACAGTAATTGTGAAAAATCCAGGAATATACCATGCAATAAATAATTGTGGTTATTTTGTGACTTCTAAGATTATAGCAGCCTGGTGCAGTGGCTCTCATCTGTAATCCCAGCACTTTGGGAGGCCGAGGGCAGATCACTTGAGTCCAGGAGTTTGAGACCAGCCGGAACAACATGGTGAAACTACAGCTCTACAAAAGATATAAAAATCAGCCCAGCATTGTGTCATGTGCCTGTAGTCCCAGGTACTCAGGATGCTGAAGCAGAAAGATCACTTGAGCCTGGGAGGTGGAGGTTACATTGAGTCAAGATTGCACCATTGCCCTCTAGCCTGGGCAACACAGTGAGACCCTGCCTCAAAGAAAAAAAAAAAAAGAAAAAGAAAAATGGAAAAAGAAAAAAGAAAAAGAAAAGAAAAGGTTATTGCATACTTTGATCTTTTATATTATATAGTGTATGTATGCACTATAATTTTTAAAAGTATAATTAGCATGTATCATTTTTAATAATCAGAAATAAATTACACAGTTAACTAGAAACAGGAAGTAAAGGGGACTGGAGCCCATTACTCAATGCCAAATTTATAATAAATAAACAACACACTTTCTTTTTACAGAAAGAACAGATGCCTTAGTGTTACAGTTGGAGATACTTAATTATATAGTGAGTATTTGCAATTTTCCCAAAATTATAGGCTCCTTGAGAGTCGGGATAGAAAAAACCTTAGTATATGTACACCAAAGCGTCAAGTCAAGTATTTGATTCACATAGGCAGCAAATTAATCCATTACAAAACATGTGAATGAAATTTAATTTGGAAGATTCAATAAATATTCAATAATTATATTTTACCTGGCATTCTAATCAAATAATTCACAACTTTTAAAAATCATCAACATTAAATATGTATTAAAAAAACAAGACTCCCCCATTCTGTTTCACAACCATGCTCCCAAAAGCAATGATTTTAGTCATTTCATATTTGTTTTGTATTTACCTCTACTTTAAATAATATGCTTTCATAAAAATGTTTTATCAATTTTAGAAATCGTATGGATGTTACCATTTGATTGATAAAGATTTAGCTTACACTGTTCCTAAATTTCCTTATATCATCGTCCCAATATATGTGTGTATGATGTTTGTGTGTGTGTGTGGTATGTGCTGTGTGTGTGGTATGTGGGGTGTGTGTGCACGTGTGTGTATTCTGTAGCTGGGATTTAGTAGGAATAATGTAGCCAGTTAATGTACTAAAATTTTGTTTGTTTGTATGTTTGTCTGTTTTCAACAGCTTGACGTATCTTGTGTTAATAAACTGCTTTGGATTTTCATTTACTTAGAATTCTATGTTCTTATATTGATCTCTTCCATGTAGTGAATCAGATCTATAATATAATAAAACATATAATCTCTAATTTTTTCTTTATTTAAAATTATTTGAATGCTCACTATTCCCAAGTGATTATGTTTATTTTTTCCTCCAAGAGATTTTCCTCATGATGCACTTTGTCCTACTGTTTCAAAATGGACTATGTAATTGCTTTTGAGTCATCCTATACATTACATTATCTAAAATTTCTCTGTTTATTTTACTGGGCTTAATCCCCATTTTCCTATATTCAATTTTATCATCTTTTGTTGGTTCTGTCCTTCTTTTGCTGGCAGAGAGCCTTCAGCATTTCCCTAAAGATGAGTGACCAGAATATAAATATATTTAATCCTCATCTATCTGAAAATACCTTTATGCTACTCTTACTTTTAAAAATTACATGATTGAGTAGAACACTTTAGTTTGAAAATTACATTTTCTTAGTATTTGCAGGGCATTACTCCATTACCTGCCAGATGCTCATTTAGTTTATTGTACATTTTTTCTGTAATAGTTTAGGATATTTTTCTTATTTCAGTTGTTTTAACATTTTATTATGCTATGCCTTAGCTTTGATTTTTCCTTCCTTCTTTCCTTCCTTCCTTCCTTCTTTCCAGGTGTTTTTCGAGCTGGCAATAGGTAAATGCTTAAGATATAGAGATTATTTCCCTAAATCAAGACATTTTGAAATTACTTTTGTTAGTATTTTCCCTCCAGTTTACTCTTTTCTGTCAGTACCCCTACAGTCAGATTGGTAGATGAAGTCTACAGAACATAGAGCATGGAAAGGCTTCCTCAAATATGGGCTTTACATCTTATGGTGGTGAATTCAAAGTGAATTATTTATTGTCAAGGGTCCAAAACCTGATGGTTGCCTACATTCAGAGCTCAGATGGACTCCCTTGGGCCACAGCCACTGCCAGTCTCCACAAAGCTGACACAATTGGTTCTTTAAATGCTCCACAGGCCCTACAACTTCCAGTTCTTGGCCTGGCCCTGAAACTTATCTCAGGATGAGTTCTGACTTTGGCTGTTACATGAACCTAATGACCTATTCCCTTTCCTTTTTTTTCTTTCCCCCTTCTATGGTACTTCCATCTCAATCTTTATGCCCAAGATTTCAAAAGCTTCATATTGCTCCCTTTTTCCAACAATAGAGATTGATTTCTCATCAGAAAAAAAAAAAGTCCCAAACTTATAAGGATAAAATCTTCCTTCACTTCAAACTTGACAGAGGGACTATTGGCTTTCGTGGTTAAATATGAAAAGCCGGTTTCTGTCTACTTCAAACTGAGGAAACAACACAGGCAGCATTGCTGAGACTATATTATTTTTCTATTTCAAGTGCTCATTTGAGTGAATAAGACCATGTATGCTTGAATGGGAAAGCCATGAAGCAGGAAACCAAGGAATAGCAGATATCAAATTATTGGCATAGAAAAACAAAAGTTTTTCGGACTTATATAAAACAAAATAATAAATTGTGAAATAATTTATGGTACAGTAAGCACAACTCAAAAATCTCTGAAAACTTTTGAAAATATTCCATAGGTTGGGAGTGTTCTCCCTGAGTTTATACCAATTGAAATACATATATATATTTTTTTTACACACACACAGAGAAAAAGAGAACAATAATAGCAAAATGGCAGAATAATTTTTAAAATTAAATATTAAAATATTTAAAATCAAGCCAAAGCACCCACCACCATCTCTAAAAACTCTGTAATTTTAGAAGTTAACTCTTCATTTTCAATTGACAACTCAATGCACATTCCTCAAATGTCTTTCTACAGTAGCAACAAATTATTAATTTTGAAATCAAGATGTGTCTGTAGTTGTAGCTCTATTGTGAAATAAGCGAGTCTTAACACAGGAAAATACTACATTTTAAAAATTATTATTCATAAACCCATTCATTCATTAAATATGCATGAAGCTTCTGTATAAAATTGCTAAACAAATTTATTTCTGCTTTTGTAGGAGTTTTAAGTTTCAGTTAAGAGGAGTTTCACCTATTTTCACTATATTTTATATTTTTATTATATATAATGTATACAAATGTATATAAACAGTAACATAAATACATACAAACACACATATATGAGAATTTAACTATAAGGCTATGGAGAAAAGACACATAGTCCTAAATATATAAAATGAACCATTAGTTGGTAACATTTGTGCTGAAATCTGAATTGCAGGCTGGCACTGCCTAGTGGAAAGAGGTAGGAATCCATAAAACATTTACTTATGTTTTCTATGACGGAAAAAATACAATGATTTCTTATCTGATTCAAATGCTCTGATGTCCCAAAGTGGAAATTAAGTGTATTAAAGGGGACTTTACCCTGAGTATCGGCTTTTGAAGAGGAAATACTTTAGACCATCATACATCATACACATTACAACTAGATAATATTGCTTAACTTTTACAAGCATTTGTTCTACGAAATCCAAATGTTACAAGCTTCCTGATAAAGCTGATCAGGGAGAACTTCTTGTGTTGACCTTGGTAGTGGCGTTTAAATAACTGTCAATAAATAACAAGTTTCTTTCATATGTTTTTAATAATTTTATGCTTTTCATAGGCTTAGTAACAGTCTAATATCTTTAAAATCCTTTTAATTTAGGTAATTTTGTTGATGACGCAGCACTAACCAAGTAAATAAGAATTGTGGTATAGACATTTTTTTTTTGGTTAATTCTCCCAGCCCTGTCAAACTTCCTGGAACCCCTTTTATAATCCATTTGTCCATTTTCTTCTGTGAAGCACATGTTTGAACGTGAGCACAAGTTTCTCATCGTATGAAGAGGGGTGCATCTGCATTTGAAGTCAGCTATGTTTTAACAGCAGCTTTTGCATTCTATTAGCAAAGTTATTACCTTTAGAAACTTCTTCCTTCCACCCGGTGTGAGCTGTACGATGAATTACTGATATCTGAGCAGGCAGTTGTAAAGCCTCTGACAAAGCAGCTATCAGGTTTCCATGAGATATTTCAGTTCTCATTTTAAGTACAAAACTCTTTATATTAAAAAAAAAAAATCTCTTCTGTGACAGATGGGTATTTTTACCCATAGCATGTTAGCCTGCTGGTGAGCAGGGTGTTGTCTCTACTATCTGGATTAAACCTAGGTTTTAGAAACGGACTATGTCCTGACATTAGTATATGTGGCCTTCACAGCTATGTTACTCTTCTCCAGCTATAATGTTGAGCGCAGCAAAGATTCTTCCCCTCCTCCCTGTTTAAAAATGATGTGTGTGTGTGTGCGTGCACGTGTGTGTGTGTGTGTGATTGTTTTCAGTCTTTCCCCAGCTGTAATAGGTTTTCATTAGTGCCCTAAGGGCAAGAATTTTTGTTGCCCTTCTCCCTGAATATTATGGCTTTTTTTTTTTTTTCAACAACAGAGGTGACAGAGTTGAGTCTAGAAGCTGCTACCCTTTCTATCTAGGCCAGCACCAGGAGGAAAATTTTCTCAAGCTTCTCCCTAACCATAATTCTTACAAGATAACTTTTTTTGTATTATGTTTTTCTTTACCTTAAAAAATGTTTGTTCATACATTGATATGGGGGAAATCAGAATATTCATAAGCTTCACAATTTGAGGTTTTCATCAGCCCTCCTATGGGCATTTTATTCTGCTTATGAGAAAATTAAAATTATATTGAACTATGATCAATTTGTACAATAAGAGATGTACCCAAACATTGTGAAATCTGTCCTCTTCTCAGCAAAAAATTCATTCCAGCATTTTATTCCATTTGTATAACAACTTACATAACTTAGATCTATTCAGAGTGTGGAAGTAAACCATTGTTTGCATCATCATTGGCATTTCTATGAGCAGTTATAATCTAAGAGCTAATTTGCTTCCAAAAATTATTTTCCTTATTTTAATTCACAGTTTCATGCCTTTGATGCCTATTGTAAAATATCCCTTCATATTTTCTCTTCTCATGAAATAGCTTCCATTAACTACAAGTATATACTTAAACTGCAATTATTTTTTATTCATATCTTTGAGAAACTCAAGTTAAATATAATTATAATTTGTAATTATATTTCCTCTTCTGCGTGATTATCATATACCCTCAGGACTTGTTGATCTGTCCTAGTCCATCTGGCATATTGGATGTCTCATCATATATTAAATAATACTAACCTCATCAAAATACATTAGCATAATGTTACAATATCTGATACTATGAATCACAAGAAATTTTTCAGTGATTGTTTTTAATAGTAGACATGAATGTAATTTAATTATGTGAATGCCCATCAGTAACAAAAATTAAACTTGATTAAATATGATGCATGAACTATTCTACAATATTAAATATTTTAGATTTATGCCAAAGTATGGTGTTTACTATCCTGGATGAATACACATTTGAGAGAACTGAGTTTTGGAAAAAAATGCAATTATTAATAAACTATTTTAAGTGGAAGACATTTCACCTAAGTTCTAAATTACTTGCTAAAATCTGAAAGGCAACAAATTTTAACTGATGTTTTTATTTGCAATTCCCAGCAAAGTATGTAGCAATTATAAGAAGTTACAGGCTTTAGCACCACATCTTTATTTATAAAATAAGTGTTTTCCTTTACTGTTGAAAATTTGATCAGCTGCTATAAAAGCAACTAGAAGTACTGTGGCAGGCCAGGCCTCAGTAACACAGGCCTCCGTAACAACTGTTTCAGCACTGACTGAATGGTAAAGTTAAATATTAAATCTCAAAGAGTCAGTGCCCTTTTACAAAGGCTGGAATGTAACAAAAGCCCACCAAGAGTTTTGCCTAGGCCTTGCCTGGAGCTTGAAGCATGACAAGATAATGAAGGAATTCTTAACAGGACCTGTTTAGGATTAAACAAGTTTAATTGGGGGTCTGTAGAAACTCCCCAAGCCTCCACAAACAAGTTTATTGAGGATCTAAACAAATCACCCCAGCACCTAGACCCATTTAGATTAAGAGAATTTACTGAGGCTCCAGAGGAAGGTCTTCAGGACTCAGATCTTAGTTTTAGATTAGAAGTTAATTACTTATGTCTTTAGATGAATTCACAGTCAACACATAGACATATAGCTTAGAAAGTATATAAATTCTGGAAAACTTTGTAATTTTGTGTTGGTCTGGTGATAATTTCCAGGCTTTCTCCCTGTAACCAGTTACAGGAATAAATTCCCTTTTCTCCCATTTCATGTGCATCTCATTATTGGGCCACAAGAATAAGCAGCCTGACCCTCAGTTTTTTTCCAGGAACAGTACTGGAAATGACGCTATTTGTTATTATTTGAAAAGACATTTTCTTTTGTTGTCAGTAGATCACTTATTTTCACTCTACACTTTGTATATCTGATATGTAATAAACTTATTAAAATACTTCTGGAAAATTATATACTTGCAGACACCCACACAGAGTAATAAAAGACAAAAAATGTGAATAGTACTTTGAGAACGACATAAATAATGTAGGTATACATTCAGTGAATGTGTTTTGGTTGTCTTTTTATCACGTAAAATATGCCATGCTGGACAGTAGGAATAAAAAGATGATAATTGGTAGGGTCTTCCTTTCAAGAATTTCAGAGTTCAATGGGACAATTATCAATTTCTCTGAGAGATAACTGTGAAATATCAAAAAAATTGAACTCGGTAAAAAAAGTTGTTTTTGCTATTGTTATTTATATTTTTCATCAGAATTTGGAATACTATATGTCTCTCTCCCCTTCTACATATTAAAAAATAGATAACAAAAATGGAATATTTGTGTAAATTGGGCATAATAAACTGGAGCAAAGAAACACAAAGTCTCTTGACACAGTCCAACTCCCTCTCAAAGTAACTGAAATGTCAATGAATCTTTAATTCATCTCTACGAAGAATGGGTTTATAAAACCAGAGAGGGATGGTGTACTATAAAACCAGAATTTAAAAGTTGGCATAAATAACAGCTATCCCAGATTTATCAGGGAAGAAGACATCCTAGCCACTTAATGATAAGAATCTCAGTTCCATTGAAATGACTCTGATCATTCCTAATATGTAATTTGATACTTCAGGCAATTTGTGACTTATTTCATAACAAACTGAATCTATCCAATCTGGAATCTACCCAATCTGCTTTGTTCATATTACTTGCTTTGTTCATTATCACAACTAAGCAATGAGAACTTCACCATGAGAATGTGGCTTCATCTATTATTGGACTCAATATCAATATTCACTATCACTTTATCAATTAATATAGGTAAAGCAAAAGTCACTGAACTCTTAGGAGTAGACCAAAAAATGCATGCTGAGTGATGACTTCCCTTGATTTCACACCTTGCCTAAGCCCTAATTTTAGAGAGTTATGTATAAACTGGAGGGTTACGTATGAACAGCTCGACATGGGAGACATCGACAACATCATAGGCATATAGATAGCTGTAAGAAGATAATCTGGACCAAACTAAGACAGACATAATACCCTAGTAATCCTACATATTGAAAGCTCATGTTATATTTGAGATATTTCATATAGAGGAGGGAAAAGGTCTTATTGGGGGAAGCAAGGTTATCAATTTTGAAATTAAAAAAAAAATGTTCGTAGCTTTGGCTGTAGTCAGCATATAACCATCACCTCACTAAACACACATTGGGAATTCTCAAACCTTAGAATTCTCAGATACTGAGTGTTTGCAGGGTAGGGATGGGTAGTATTTGTTGATTTTGTCTTCTTGAAATGAATTGTCATTACCCACATGCATTCTCCTTGCTATTTATGTGTCATGTTGTTCTTCCACTCAGCGATGGTGACTAGATTGAGTCATCTATGTTTGCCTAAGTTTCCATCAATATAATCACCACTCTACCATTCCACCGTTGCTTTATTTGTCCTTTTAATAGGGAGGTTCTGACCTCATATTTATCTTCTGGATCTTTCTGGGTTCCCTGCTTGAAGTTTCTCCTATGCCCTACCGGTCTTTGGAAAGTAAATGTCACAGAAAAATAGCTGAGCCACTTATCACAATCATTACGTCGAAAGAATACTGGTTCTAGGATAAAAATATCTTGTCCCAAACCACTGATTTTGTTACTTAGAAGCTATAGGAACTGACACCAACTATGCTCCTGAGTTGTCATTTCTTCCCTAGTAAAATGGGATAGTTCATATATTATTCCAAATAATCTTCCACGTTAATGTGTCACCATAAACACACTTCTATTATTTGCAAGTATAAAACAGTTGTTCAGTCACAGAAACCAAATCAGTAAATGGTAAATTGATACCAAGATACCTAAAAGTAATTTTTAAATTGCATCATCAAAAAGTTTTTCTTTACCTTTGGCTGTTTATCATAAGGTTGGAAATACTCATATATTTTACTTACTTTTTTATAAGTCAAGATTACTTAGAGTTATGTATTTATTTATTTACATTCTAGTTACCTCCAAAAAGAAAATGAACGGGTGCACCATAAAAATGTAATACAATAAGATTAGATACTATTAATAAAAGATGCAACATAATTTGTAAATGGGAAGAAAAGAATATATCAGGATATTTGATAGTTGAATTTTACAACAATCAAACACGAATAATCTCTAAGTTGTATACCAGTGGGATGTTATTCTGAAGAGCTCAGCTTTATTTTTGCAATGCTTATGAATAGCTATTTAGCGAAAGCAAAAGAAAATCTCATTTACATATTAGTCATTTATACTTAATTCACTGCGATCTCAGTTACATATAGTAAGATGCTCAGTTTCCAAGACAGAGGAAACCGTGAAGTTGCTAGCAGTTTGCATACAGTGAAGCCTCAGGAGAGGTTATAGTGTGCAACGTTTAAGGCATGGGTTTTGTAGCCAGACTGCAAGGTTGGAAATCTGACTCTGCCCCCTCATCACCTGCACAGACTTGGGAAGTTATTAATATCTCTATGCCTGTTTCCTTACTTGTAAAGATCCTAGGAAAGTCTACCTCACAGTGTTGTTTTGAAGAATAAATGAGTTAACACACGTTAAATAGAGTAGTATCTGTTCTTAGTCATTGTTTGGTATCAGTTTTTAAAAATCAAGTAATACTGCTATAGAATAGATTTCTCTTAGAAAAGTCCTTAATTTAGGTACCTCAGTAAAAACAAATGTATTTTGATTGTCCATCCAATGTCCTGACACTTGACCACACTCCCCCAAATTTGAATTTAGCTGGTGTAAATTTACATAGGATTATCACTGTTTTTTAAAGCTGGGGTATAGTCTGTGTGACTGTCCTTCATTGGATGTCTCAGATGGGTGAGGGAACAACAAAAACCGAGAGAACAGCATCTTTCTACTTTTCATCTTTAGCAGTGGAAACCTATATTTATTACTTTGGACCAAGTGAGCAAATATTAGAGATCATCAGGAATATCTGGTAAAAATAATCTCGAAATGATAATTCTCAAAATAGTGTTATTTAAATGACACAAGGCCTTATTTTATATTTCAAAATAAGGTGGAGGAGATATCAGATGCTGATATTGTGGTGTAGGACATATCAGATACTATATTGCTTTGTGTGGAATTCAAAAATAACATTTTTGGTTCAGTTAACAGAAAAAGTGTTCAAAATCTCTTTTCTTTGGTTACAGATATAGAACCAGTGCTTCTGCATATCTATGCAATATCACCAGCACTTTATCTTTTTTATTTAGAAATGCTAAATAATAACAACCAAGTTATCATTTTCATGTATATGTTATAAGTACTTCAGTTTCTTTTTGCTAAAAGTTAAGTTTCTGTTGTAACAATAGCTTTAACCGAATAGCTAGGATTATTTACTTTTTATGCTTATGAAGGTTTTCAATTGTATAATCCATAAAATTATCACAAGTCAGAATCAATCCCTTGGGTATAAATCACAAACTGAAATATCTCTTCCTCAGAAGTTAAAAATTCCATCTTCAGAAAGATTTTCTTTACTTCTGGCTGCTTGTCATAAAGCAGGAAATGCTCCAGAGGTTATTGAAGAGATAAACATGTTCCAGGCCACTCAGTAGACTTATATGTAAACAATAACTTTAACTGGAGATACTTGAGGTCAATGGGATCCATAATCCCATGCTGGGTGATTAAGGGCCTTTTAAAATAAGAACTTCTGATGGATGCTATTCATATATTACTTGCAATGTTCCCCGACAAGACATTGCTGCCAAAATAGCCTAGTGAGCCTCCTTCCATGGGTGGCTCCCCTCTGGAGCACGTTAACTATTACTCAGAAAATTCTCTAGTACTCAATGTATATGTGGAATTACTTTCGAATTCAGGATTTTGGGGGAATAATTCTGACTTAAAAAAAAATGTTCTCTCAGATATCTCTGATTCCTGTTTGATTTTGAAAATATGAACAACAAAACAGATTCTACCCTTAATAATCTCAGGTCATACCCCTTCCAGGGACAATTATCTAAGTTCCAATATAAGCCATGTAGTTAGTTAAGGGCTTTGTATATTGTTATCTTTTTTAAACTATAAAAATAAATAAATATGTAACATTTTATAACATTATACAATGTTACATACATGTGTTAAACATCACAAATACTGACCACAATAACTTGATTTCTCCAAGAATATTTTGTATTGATTTGAAAATAGAAATACATTTCCAATCTTCAGCAATTCTTACCTTGATGGAAAATAACAAAATAATAATAATATAGTAATAATAATATTTTCTAGTTGATAATGGTGAGTCTCGTAGGTTAAGAATAGAAAATTTAGTAAAACTGGATAGACGATTATATCAAATTTACTTCTATATAATTTAAGGGCTTAAACATTTATTCAATTTCAAAGGACTTTTGGAATATAAAAGATGCACTGACTGGATTCTTTTCTCTTATAAAATGAGCAGGCTTAATTAAGAATCAAATGACAAAGCTGTGTCACACAGGTTTTTACTAAAGGAAAAGGAGTAATTGCTACAATTGGCAAAGAAAGAAGTCTCTCATAGGTAGATATTACATAATATCTACACGTATTGAAAATCTAACCACCAGAAAAAAATTACTTTAAAGTGTAAAATGTAACTTGTATTCTAATGTGGATCTTCATAGAAAAAGAAATATAAAGCACAAATATACACTGCGTAAAATTGGTCTTTTTAATATCTTTTAATATTGTGCTTACAATTTATGGTCAATTAAGTTTTGGTTAAGTCTTCAATTCTTCAGAGAACACTCAAACTAGTAAAACAAATTGTTTAATTTTTTCTGATTTTTCTAGTTATTTTTGTGAGGATTTTCATCTATCAGTTTTGTAATCTTATATAAATAACGTTGGTTTAGTAAATTATTAGAAAAAATTATGAGATGTATAATATATATTAAATTTGTTTAAATTCGACCCAAACTAATATGCATTTTAAAATTTTCTCTCATCAAGTTCCTCAATGATGTTTTGACATTTTATTACTTAAGTAATATCGTTAATTTTCTTTTCTTTTTTTTTTTTTTTTGAGACAGAGTCTCGCTGTGTCACCCAGGCTGGACTGCAGTGGCACAATCTCGGCTCACTGCAAGCTCCCCTCCCAGGTTCATGCCATTCTCCTGCCTCAGCCTCATGAGTAGCTGGGACTACAGGTGCCCGCCACCACACCTGGCTAATTTTTAATATCATTGATTTTTATCTTAAATTCCCCCAATATTTTAAACCTACTGTATCCTCTTTTGTTATCTAATCTGTGTGGCATTATCACTGTCGGGACAAAATTGGTTTCTGCATTCTTCTAGGGGCAGGCAGTGAGTGAAGTCTATTCATGTCAATTTTGTTTCTTCTAGTTCATGGTTTTCTTCTACCTTGATTAGTTGACAAGCTTTGAAAGACTGAATTACTGTTTGTACCAAAACAATAATATCAAACAGACAGTATCCCTCCTATGTGTATTAATTACAAAAAATACATTAAAATGACTGAAATAGAGACAAAAAATGATCCTAGGAAACAGGCACTTTCTATATGTGTTTCAATATTTTATTATTTCTGATATTTATAGCTACTGTTAGTTAAAATTATGTGTTAAAATTTAGAACATATTGGGAAATTATAAAAAAAGGTAAAATAATTTACATAATTATATTTATAATATATTACATTGGTTAAATGTGTATAGAAATGGAGGCAACATAAGAATTCCCTGTCTCTGTTGAGCAAATATGAAAGAAGAAAAGATTTGTAATCACACATGAAGCAAAAAAAGCAATTCTGAATGTTAATGGTCAGAAAATTTCTAGGATGACAAGTCTTACTGTCTATCTGTGATGTCAGGAGACAGAGCTTCAAAATTCTGAAGTTCACAAGTGCACTCAGGCAGAGGAGTGTGAGGCAGGTCAGGAGGCAGGAGACAGGTATGGCTTTGTTCCGGATTACGCTTTCTCTGTCCTGGAAGTCCCAGAATGAGATCTGATATTAATTTTGACATTGACCCCTGATATGGTTTGGCTCTGTGTCCCTACCCAAATCTCATCTCAATCTGTAATCCCCACATGTTGAGGGAAGGACCTGTTGGGAGGTGATGGGATCATAGGGTTGGTTCCCCCATGCTGTTCTCCTGATAGTGCATGAGTTCTCACAAGAGCTGATGCTTTTAAAATTATTTGGCACTTCCCTTTTCACTCTCACTCTCTTCTGCCACCATGTAAGACATGCCTTGCACCCCTGTTGCCTTCTGCCATGATTGTAAGTTTCCTGAGGCCTCCAGTCATGCTGAACTATGAGTCAATTGAATCTTTTTTCTTTATAAATTAACCAGTCTCAGGTAGTATCTTTATAGCAGTGTGAAAATAGACTAATACAAGCACTGTTAAGTACATTTTTTAAAACTAATATATCTGGTTATAGTTGGTTCAACAGAATCAGGCTAATAAAATCTCATGTGATGCCATTTATGCTCTTGTCCTTCAAGGGCCTTATAAGTCTACAAAGATCCATCCAGAGACGTTCATACTCTGGTTAAAAAACTGTGCATGATTTTTCAGGCGTGACAATAGGCAGTCACAAAGCCTCTTCCTGGCCAGCCCCATGGGGAATAACTGTCTTTTCTACCCCAGGCATAGTACACAGTCCTTGCTTTAAAGTTTCTGGGGGGAGTTGCAGTCAAGGACTCAGGCCTTCCTCATTGGTCACGCTTTTCCCATATTTACATTCCTAACCTTGGCATATTCCTTCCTCTATCTTTTAATCTGTAGCCTTGGACACACGTCTGCTTCACGCACCTCTGCTGAGACTTCTTTATGGAGAAATGAGAAATCTTGAAGAGTATTTGCCCCACTGTGACTCAGTATGTAATACATGCCTGCTCCTAACTCTTTCCCCATGCCCTCCCCTTGACCTCAAAGTCTATACACCTGCCTGAGCCTTTTGTTCTGAGTTTCCTCAACAGTGAGACCACCCCCATGACTACACTGATCTACATGACTCTAGCTAAATGTGCCGCTCCGTGGGGGAAAATGGAACAAGGGGTGAGTTGGTGCTTCCACTAATTTAAGACTCTTGGTTATACCATCATAATAGGTAATTAATGGTTTAACTCTTGCATTTCTGATTTGTTGCTTTATTCAGCTGCTCTGATACCTGACAGTTAAGCTTTCTCTCCTAGCTAAGATGGAAGAGAGACATACCTTTGAAAAAGATGTGCGTGCTGAAACAAAACATGAAATAAATCACAGGGCCATATCCATTTTTAAATTTCCTAATTCTGACTTAAAAGCAACTGTTCTGCTGTGGTGACAGCAAAAAGTAAAATACAAAAATAAAAGTAAAAGTGTCAGGAGCAAGTTAACATCTGTGTTTTAAAGATAGTGGGAAACCTGGAAAATATAAAGCTTTTTATTAGCAATTAATTGTTATCTGTGACTCAGATGACATAATATTGGAGTCACAGGAAACTCTAACCAATGAGACAATCTTACATTTTATCTCTATTCCTCTGCTGTAGCCCTGACCTCCAGAAGCAAACTATAATTTTTCAAGCGTAATGAAGGAAAGTGGAACTAAGTCATAAAAAAAGTGTTTAAATTCTCTACTAAGACTGAATATTCTTTGTAACTATAGAAAATAAATAGTCACATGGTTCTGTAAACTTTTCAATTGGTCCTCAAAAATGCTATGTCATTAGTTTATATGCCATCTTAAGTTTATATCCTATAGTTACAAACAAATGTTAAAATAAGCAAAAGAAGCTGTTTAGTACATTTTTCTATTGTCTGTTGACTCCACTGCTATAAAATGTCTTCCCAGTAGACTGATTATTTTTTATGTTCAATATCCAGTCCACTAATTCTTCAGTAGCTATGGTGGTTTCTGAGAAAGTCTCCATTTCTTTTTGTTAATACTTCATATGCACAGAATCCAGGTGCTGCTATTATGTCATTCACACTATACTTTTCTGTTTAAATATATTTCTGTTCAAATAAATTTCCATAAGTTCAATCATTCTTCAGTCTCAAGAAGCATTTTCAAAAAAAAGCTATTTTTATAATCTTAGTTTTGAAATATAACACTTTGGTAGGTTCTTTTTAAAATTCTCTGCTCGCTTCTCATTTAGAAATTTTAGGTCTCTAAGGATATTCTTAATGATGAAAGTATAAAGCACTTTTTTCCTTGGGCTTAAAAAATTGTTATGTGTGTTTTCCAGTGCTGTTATTCTGGAGATATAAATGTCACCTAGACAGCAGTTCTTCTATGGCTCTATCTCACCCACTTTGTAAGAAAATCAGTTCCTTGAAATTTCTCCTTAATATTTCTGTCAATCTAGAGGAATTGATCTCCAATAATGTCCTCTAAAATGGGACTTCTATTTTAATATTCTATCACTCCTGTTAAGGATGCAAAGAGCTTTCTAATTGCTACTGATACTAAAAGTAGAAGATATGGTGTCAAGATCCCTTGAAGGCAACAATGAGTTGATGCTGCTGCTTCTGTAATTTGTGACAAATCTGTAGAAGCCCAGGGTTTAAGGAAGTGAGTTTCACAGCAGGAGCAGGATGCCCAATGTTGAGGAGCCAAAAGTGTAACTGTAACCATAACCAGTGTTAACTGCTTCTATTGCCAATTCATTGACTACTGTCATGCTGAACCTACTGCCATCTTGATTCCACTGTTCACACTTAGACTAATGCCACTCACATTTTGCACTGGAGTTGTTGCACACACATCTTATTAAAATGCTTCTTTGGGTTTCCCATTTGTTTTTCAGGTTTTTACCACAGCAACCCTTTATGCCCTATTTGAGCATAATTATACATGAGCAGATCTAGGATATATTGTAAAGATCAGGTATGTATAGCTCTTAGAGTAAGTCCAGCCTTTCACTGCTTATGCAATTTTTTTTTAAACAAAGTTTTGACCTTTCCTAGAAAAGCCCTTGTAACATATGGAAATAAAGCCCAATCATTCATCCAGATGTTCTGCTTGCTACAATGAATGCAGTTCTTATTCAACCCGGAAAATTCACTTTACCCATTACACATACCAAACTGTACCATTTTTCTAACCAGCGTTTTGATCCTGAGACTAATTAGGCCTGTTTTATGGAAAGATGATAAAATTAACCCTTGAAATATTATTTGCTATCATAAACTCCAAAGAGATCATTTTAATATTTCTTTTATAAACCTATTCATGTGTTTAGAATGCTGCATACTTATTACTTACTGTACCCCATGCAGGAGAAACCTGTCATGTTAAGGTACAAAACTGGATACATAATTATGTTATCCAATTATCCTCTGTAAAACCAGTGAGTGCTTTACAGAGGATGCAATTTGTTCCTAATGCCTGAAAACAACCTAAGAAAAAATGAGCCGCTAATATTATTAAAGAATCAAAATATAAAATAAATATCCTTTATTTTCCATGATGACCTGTATACTTACTTCAGGTTCTCTCTTATTTAGATGGTCTAAACTGGAGACTTACTACTCAAGATGCATGGACCAGCAGCAATGGCATCATCAGGGAGCTTGTTGGAAGTACAGAATCTCAGGTCTTACCCAAACCAATGGAGCCAGAATCTTTTTTGTTGTTTTGTTTTGTTTTGTTTTGTTTTTCAAGATGGAGTCTCACTCTGTCACCCAGGCTGGAGTGAAGTGGTGCAGTCTCAGCTCACCGCAACCTCCGCCTCCTGGGTTCAAGTGATTCTCCTGCCTCAGCCTCCTGAGTAGCTGCATACCACCACGCCCGGCTAGTTTTTTGTATTTTTAGTATAGATGGGGTTTCACCATGTTGGTCCGGCTGGTCTGGAACTCCTGAGCTCATGATCCGCCCACCTCGGCCTCCCAAAGTGCTGGGATTACAGGCGTGAGCCACCGTGCCCAGCCCAGAATCTTCATTTAACAAGATCCCTAAAGAGTTTTTTATGCACTTTGAAATTTAAGATTTCAAAAATATAATATAAAATATAAATATAAAATATAATCATTCACTCTGTTATTTATTATTCCAAGTTTAAATTTTCCTCCTTCAATCAATAAATTTTCAGCTCTGTTTCCAAATATCTTCTACTCTTCACTGTCACTTTCAGTTTTTTGTGTACAACCTAAGTTGGTGAATTTGTCATTAAGTAATACTGGTTATGAATACGATTATTTTAATTTAAATCTTTGGAACCTCATGATGAATTTTTATTTAACATAGCATCACATAGGTAATTTCCTTCCTCATTTCAGTATTCATACTTCCAAATTTCCTTCTGTTTCTTAAGTATTTTTTAAAATTATTTTTGTTGAGTGTTATTTACCAGAAGTCTTCAATCCAAGAATTAATCACAACATGATCGATGTAACCTATATCCCATATGTGAGAATCTGTCCACATTGTACTCTGAAACAAAGGATTACTTTAATTCACTGGGTCTACAACATTCTCAGGGTTCATAACAATGGATGCACATCAGAATTACCAAAGGAAAGAGATTCTAGTGGCTCAAATATGCCTTCTACACCCAGATGTTTTAATTACATAGAAGTGAGTGGTTTTCTAGGTACAAGGATTTTGAAAAATAAAGAAGAAATTGGCAACAGAGAAAGCAAAAGAGAAGAATCCAGCTAATGCTAAAGTGAAAATCTGTTGAGGACCACTACACTAAATTAGGAACTAAGAAAAGGTCATTTCTTCCTTTGTAACAAGTGCCCATCTTCACTATAAATAATGTATTCAGCTTTGCCGCAAACTCAGAGTAGCCCTCTCCCTAGATAAGAGTTAAACAGTAACTGTTTCCAGTATCTCAATGACTTCTATTTCTTTGGCTGTGACTGACTTTCAGGCCTTTGGCCTCTCAGTGCTGGATTCTTTTGGCCCAGAAACACATCTTCTGTAACAAAAAAACACCGTCCTATCAATCACCACCTGTCTTATTCACTAGAATTATCTGCTGCTTGTATTTTAACTGATTGCCTATGTTTCCTCTGCCGTGGTGATCATCTTGGCTCTAGATTTAGCTTTAATTTTAGCTAATTACCTTGTATGCCTCCTTTCTCATTTTGTAACATGATTCTTATTTTAATGCTATATTTTTAATTTTTGAAGTCAACCTCTGGTCTTTCTCTTGAAAAAGGACCATCAATATGCACCTCTCAAAAACAAGATCTCCCAAACTTCTATTTTCACTTTTCATTATTTTATGGTTACATCCCTCTCTAGTCAGTAAACCACAGCTTTGAAAGAGATAAGAAGAGGCATTTCTAGAGATAGCAAGTGAGATGTAGCATTTCAATACGATAAACTGACTCTAAGAAATAAGATAAAATGAATTATTATGTGTATCACCTTTAAAGATAATTTTATTTTTCTAAGAGAGGAAACAATACTCCCAAATAGTTCAATCAGTGGTAGTTAATTGATTAATTCATCAAACTCCAACTGATTTCAATTTGTTTTCTCTTTGAATTTGCTATCACCTCTTTATTATTAGTTGAATGACCTGGAAAAGCTCATTATTTCTTTGTGCTACAATTTATCAACTATTATACTGGAAAAAAATAATAAATATTTTATTATTCTCTTTAAAATAAAGGGAACTTTTGAGTGTCAATCATAGTTCCCATAATTTTACATTCTATAAAACCATAACACTTTTCAAAACCTCCAGGAACTCATATAGGATTTCTATTTTTTCCAAGTAAACAAAAGGAAATTCCATATCTACCTGTACTATCGTATAACAAAATAAAAACTTTTGGACACCAAGAGAGGGTTAAAACTCAGAATAAAAACAGAATCTTACGAACTTCAAATATATTTAACTTTTTAAAAAACTCTAATTTACATACTTTTTTTCTCATTTTACTTTAGACTTTCGAGTATTTTACCATGAACAAAGCAATATGCATGCAGCACAATATGAGCCACAGAGCAGGTGTTCAAAGACGATTAGTTCTCTTCCCTTTTTAATGGTACAATTAGCTAGAAAATTTCAGGAGAAAAATTATTTTACTTTGTAAAAGATTAAAATTTCCCTACTCACTCTTTAGACAAGTGAGATATAAACACTTACTGTTATTCTTATTACATTTCCTGTATCACATAATGAGACTCCAGGGTGAGCCCTTTATTAATATTCATAGTCTCGTCAGATAATTTTTGTTTAAGAAAATGCAATTTATTTTTGAATGTCTATCATATGCATTACAAGGCAAAACAATAAGGGTGGAAATCATGACACCCATGGGATTTCTAGAAGGCTTTGAAATTAGGTTATTACAGTTGAATGAAAATCACTACAAAAACTATATAATGAAATTTTACTATACTTTTAAGATGTTTTCGAGTACAATGTATACAATTCTGCTAAACTGTTTAAACAGAAACACTTTAAATACTTAAAAAATACTTTCTTTATTTCATCATTAATGCCTATTAGTCTTTCAATTAGAGAATTGTTTTTGTAGCTAGAGTTTTTATTTATAAGAGGTAACCAACTGTTCAATGTTGTAATTCAAAAATACATTCTCATTTTCAACATAAACATTGAACATTTCCTAACACACTGTGTTCCCTTGAGTAATATTATAATATATTCTCTTTGATGTATTTATGTCCCTGGTTGTCAATTAGCTGAGTAGAAACTGTTGTTATTTGCAGCATCTTTATTTCTATGACTGGAGATTTTCTGGTATGTCATCTGTCAAAGCATCAACAAGAAAATGTAGGAGTTTTTTGAACTATTAAGACTATTTCTCCAAATTACTATTTTATTATATGGTATACATTTAAGTCAAGTTCTTTTCAAATAAATTGTTAAGCCATTAAAACATTAAAACTTCACATACAGAAGCAAAACAAAATTTAGAATATCATTTCTTTTGCTATGGCAGAAAAGCATCAAAGATGACTTGTGGAATTTTTTACCTAAGAAACTGAAAGGGAGGTGATACTTTTTACTAAAGGAGGAAATATCGAGGTTTCTGTGTTGGACATATTAATTTTGAAAGTTAGAAATGCCTATTAAATATGCTAATAAATATCAGGGATAGAAAAAGATTTGCACACTATCACCAGGTAAAACCTAGTTAGGGCTATGAAATTAGATGAGATCACCTAGGCAAGAGGTAAAAATTAAGCTCCCAGCAGCACTCTCATATTTACAGATGAATTAGAAGAAGAAACAAATTAAAGGAACCTGAGGAGCAGCCAGTGAATTTAGAGGGAAACAAAAGCAGAAATATCACAAAAGTAACGGGGGAGACAGCAACGGGGTTTCCAGGTATGATAGAGTTGTTGTAAAATACCACTAAGAGGTAAAGAAAAGTAGTGAGGAAGAAATTAGCATCAAATTAGGTTTGATCCAGATTGCTGGTCACCTTAACACAAACAACCTCTGTGAAATTGAGGAACATGAATCAAAGAAGTATAGGCTTAAAGAAAGCTGAAGGAGATAGCTGTGCATGAAGTAGACAATTTGAGACTTTTGAGAAGCAAACAATGTAGAGTTTATTTATCTGATCTCTCAAAACTATTCACATTGGATTATAGTTGCAGTTGATGATTTCATTTCATTTGTTAATATAGGAGGTGTCCCAGTTTGTCTAAAGTTGGAATTCAGACATACCTGAATGGGTTTGGTAAATATTGTTCTAGATTTTGAAAAAGATGATTTCCCAGAATTTATGAACTTTCTTTTGGTTTTCATAACAGAAAAGGAATAAACTGACTTGTGGGTGTATATAAAATGAAAAGCTGCCCATATTTAAAAAATATTTACCCAAATAATCAGATATAACAGTCCGACACCTTTGTTAACTAAAGTGTTATATAGTGAAATAGTATTTTCCCATGAAGGGTTATTTTTAAATTCAAACTTTTTGTACCTTCTATATCCTACCAATTGTTATTGGAAGTATTTCTATTGCATTATTCACAGATTACTCAAATCAACTGATAAAAACTGAACTCAGCAGGTGTTTATTGCAAACCTACTTATTTATCTTCTCTACTTTTATCTGTCCAGCTACCCAAATGAACCAAGACACCAAACTTAGGTCTTCCCTAATTCAATCACTAAGCCATGTCTTTGTTATTTCCTACAATTCTCTCAAATCTAGTCACCTTGTCTTGTCATCCATCTACCTATCTTATTTCAGCAGGATTTCTTTATATTTTTTATTGAGCTTCTTACATTGGCTCCCTTCTTCCAGTCTTGTTCTGTTCTAATTTATTATCCATCTTGTAACCAAAATGTTCCAAAATAAAAATCTGACTAAGATACATCCTTATAAGCCCCACAAGAGCTCTTCATTGCTCTTTGGATAATGGCTTTTATTATAGATCCATACACATCAGAATATTCAGAAATAATAAAAATAAGAATGTAACAGATTGTGCTCAAAAATAATCATTAGAGTTAAATTCTTAAGCTTAAAAATATGTTATACATCTTATAACTAAATCATAGACCAAATGAATTATCATGAATTTTGCTATTTCTTCCCTTGAATGTTGTGGTTTAACCATATACAATGAAATTCTTTTAGTTCTTTGAATTCCCTGCATTTTTCACTTTACGTTTCATACAAGCTTTTCGACCAGACTGAAAAGATTATCTCCACCTTTGAAGTGTATAAATCCTACTTACACTCAAGTCTCAGCCTAGATATCACTTTTTCAGGATGGTATGTCTGACTGCAGACTCTAGCCAGTCTAAGTGAAATTTTCTGACAAAATAATTTTTGTCAGCACAATAAATATACTCCATTAGAGCCTTTATAACCTTTCATTACAACTGTCCATTTACCTCTCTTAATCCTCCACTGGATTCTCAGCTCAATCTCTTTCTCCACTCTATTTTCAGGACTGGGCATATTGCTAGCGTGCAGTAAACACTAAAATGTATTCGTTAGGTAAATGAATGCTTTGAGAATATTTAATTTTATGACTATTGTGTTTTCATATAATCTCTTAAATACTATTCCTGTTTAATTATCATGTTGATATTTTCTTTTTACTTCTCCTTGGACTTGATTTGAGCCTCTTGAATTACATTTTTTCCATTTTAGAAAGGACTTTTAGAAAAGTTTTCCACAGATCTTATTTCAATATTAGATTTTTGCAAGTCCTTTTTTAGGAAACTTTCTTACAGTCAGTTAGCCTTCAACTTCTTAATCCACATCCAGTAATTATTAGATGCTTATTTTGCTATCTGAAAGTGGAAGGCAAGATACTACTGCATAGAGTGAACCACATATTTTTTTGCTCTTAATACTCAATCAGCTAATGCTTATTCTTCTAATAGGACTCATCTGCTCGAAGGCCATATAAAATGGAAACTCAACCCGTGCATGTAGATAAGGGTAATAAAGGCTTTGAGAGTGGGATGTGGTTTTAATGAATACTACAAAATTTGAAGTATGCTGGAACTGAATTATGATGATTCTTTCTCAGAAGCATTGCTTAAAGTGCTTTCCAAGACCTTTACTGGGAAAAGCAATGTTAACTAGAGGCAGTATTGTTTTTCCTCAATGCTTTGGAGCAGTCCAGTTAATGAATAATCTAAATTGATGTGCTTAAATATGCCCAAGAAAATGCCATAATATTTAAGGTAACAATTCTCACAGAATAAAAAGCAAATGTTATATTTAAATACAAATACTTCCACAGCCGCCAATTAGCCATGTAACTTTGAAAGTGTTAGGGTCTCTAGTCACAATATTGTCAGCTATAGAATTACGATTATACGACACATTTACATATTTTAGCCTTGCTATGATTTTTTTTTTTTTTTTTTTTTTTTTTTTTTTTTTTGGAGACGGGGTTTTGCTCTTGTTGCCCAGGCTGGAATGCAATGGCCTGATCTTGGCTCACTGCAACCTCCACCTCCTGGGTTCAAGTGATTCTTCTGCCTCAGCCTCCCGACTGGCTGGGATGGGATACAGGCATGAGCCACTACGCCCAGCTAATTTTGTATTTTTAGTAGAGATGGGGTTTCTCCATGTTGGTCAGGCTGGCCTCAAACTCCCGACCTCGGGTGATCCACCCACCTCGGCCTCCCAAAATGCTGCGATTACAGGTATGAGCCACCGCACCGAGCTGCTATCACTTTTCATAGGAAGCTAACACTATTAGGCCTCTGAAAGTCTTGCCCGATTATCTGACTCAGACCTATCAAAGCAAAATGCATATTTTCTGTTGCAGCCTTGATTACCCTCTTTTATTATTTGAGCTTTCTTCTTTTTATCACAACTAGAGTCTAAGCACAATCATTTTCTTCACTGCATCTTTATCACCTACCAGATAATTAGCATTGATTGACCACTGATTGCATTTGTTGAATCAATACGAAAATAAATGTCCTAGTGAAAATTTTAATTGGACTGCTGTGATTTTCATTTTACTGCATTCACATTTCAGTCATTTAAAAATATTAATTTTGTTTAACTGAAGCAATATAGTATGTTATCTGATTTTCATGCTAATATTTGTCATTTATTCATCTTTGGGCTTCACTTGAAGATTTGTGTAACCTTTTCTTATCTCTTGTATGACTATATTTAAAAGCTTTTTTTCTTATTTTTTGCAAATCTGTCTCATTTGATTACACCTGCCTAAAATATATATTTTAAGTAAAATGTTGCAGTTTCTATTATTTCAAGTAATTCACATGAATGAAATTTGTATTCCAACAAGATTGTGTAATATGATTATTTATAGCTCTTCTAATGGACATTATAAAATAGATCTGAAAAAGTGGCTTCATAACACTCAAGATCTCTCAAGAAATTATTCTTTAATTCTCAACTCACCTTTACATAACAGGGAGAAGGTGTAGTCCCTTCAACATGAGAAACGTGCAGAAAAACTGCAGAGATATTTCCTACTTTACCTAATGTTTTAGCTCTCAATACTCTATAGAATTGATAGATAATGTTGGGAGTCTGTGCTTAACCTCCTACATCAGATCAGTGTTTCCTAATTTGGGTTGATTAGTTGGCATTTTTTGTTGTTGTTGTTTTGTTTTGTTTTTCTTCCAGATTGAATTTAGAGGAGATGGTGCTAATATTATAATAGACTCTGATTTTCAATGGTTATGTCTGAGAATCTCATGTCTCTAAGCATATGAATCCTAGAATATCAAATAATTCTCCCCTATGAAAAAAACCCTGCAATCTTGCTAAGCAATCTTATAGGTATCTAGCAACAAGAATTTGTTTGAGAAGCAGATGCTGAACTTATTGCTAGCCTCAAGCTCTGCTATAATTTTTACCCCCACATCAGTTCTTTAAATTCATATCTCTGTAAAATGACAAATTACTACATATCACTAAAGCTCACTTGTGAGTAGTTAAATTCATGAATGCAAAGTCTGCAAATGCTGAAGTAAAAGTACCAAATGCTCTAAAGTAGCAAAACATTTTACACAGTCAAAGTTCATTTTGCATTTTATTCTTGTTTTTCCCCTCCCATCTCCAGTCAGGTAGTAACAGTTCATCCATAGCTCATTTTTTAAAAAGCATCCAGTTATTTTTAAAGAATGACTCATCCTCACACTCCTAAATAAAATACATGTGTTTATAAAGGCCGATAATTCTAGATTGCATGATTTATGCACAAGGCAACATAATGGAGTTTGGAAGCCCTGACCAGAAGTGAAATTATCAAATTGAAAGTGACTTTCAAAGTAAATTCTTATCATCTGCCCCCAAGCAACAGAAAAAAAACCCCACTTTATTATACCTATTAAAAATTGTCATTAATATTTTAAAATAGTTTTCTGTCATTTATGACTTTAAAACATGAATGGGCTTCAGAATATCTGGAACCATGTAAAATTACATGCAAAATTGTGTATGTATAAAACTATGAGCATATTTGTAAGGATGGAGGCAACAGATTCACAGAATTCATTAGGTTATAAAAGACATTAGTAATAGAATATAGATTAAGAATCACCTGCAATCCATAGAGGAAAGATAACAATTTGAATGTGCAAGCAGGGGCAAACCTCCAAGAATTTAAATCAAACACCAGAGAATAAAAACGCTGTGTGATCAGAGGGACCAAAGACAACATCTCAGAATCTGGTATTAACTGAGGGTATACAAAATGCTACATTTAGAATACAATGTTGATTAGAGTTTCTGGTAGTTGTACTATGTTACTATTTTAAGTGTTCTCTTTAATGTAGGTAAATAAATGTTTCTAGATTTGCTTCAATGAGGTAAATGGCTGGAAGCCTTGTAAGTAATGTTGAAAATATAGGCAGCTCTTACTGTACCAACATAGCTCCTGCTGACTGATAAAAACCCGTGCTTAATAAAGGCAAAACAAATTTAATCTAGACTTGACCAAAACAAACTTCATTTCTTATTGTTTAAACATCTCTCATAACTACACATTTATACACATTGATTAAAATGTAGTATTTCTGCTGAGTGTGGTGGCTCATGGCTTGAATCCCAGGACTTTAGGTGGAGACCGAGATGGGAAGACTGTTTGAGCCCAGGAGTTCAAGAACAGCCTGGGCAACATGGTGAGATGCTGTCATTACGAAATAAAATAAAAATAAAGTAAAAATGGCCAAGCATGGTGGTGCATGCTTGTAGACCCAGCTACTTGGGAGGATAGAGAGGGAGGACCACATGAGCCCATGAGGTTGAGTCTACAATGAGCCATATTCATGTCATTGCACTACATCTTGGTTGACAGAGTAAGGTTCTGTCTCAAAACAACAAAAAAAGAAACATTTCTTTATAACAACCAATAAATTGCACTTTTCTTATTCTTAACTATCAATCATATCAATCTGGAAACAGTTTTAAAACTAAAAAATAATAATCATGGCTTCTTAGTGTTCTAGTACTTAGTTGATGAAGACTACCATAGTCCCCCTCTGAAAATTTTTGGTATTAATATATCCACTTGTAAAACTAATAATAAAACTTATACCTGCATATTAATTGGTAATCTTCAAGGAGCTTCAAACAAGTAGCAAAGTATGTTATCACAAGAACTTTATAGGCTAATAGAAAAAAAAGTATTCCTTTTTGCAGGTGAGAAAATTAAGAAACAGAGAGATTAAGGAAATTTGCTAAAGTGACATAATATGATACGTTCAGGAAAAGATCTGTGGTTACCTATTTCTTTCTCAGAATTTTCCCCATTAACCCAGACAATAGTTTTATATTTAGTCACTATAGTGTCAACAGAAAATATATTTTCTGAGAGTGATTTTAACCATTAGTTCTATAATTTCCTTCGTATGTGTGTGTATCTGTCACATGTGTCTTATCTGAAGATAATTTTCTCATCTGAAGAATTCTTGTTTAATCAGCAATTCTAATAACTTACTGTTTACCACTTCTTTATGATAAATATAATGTGTATACTGAAAAAAATGGAATATTATAAGATTATAGGCTTGTTTTAAATTCTGATTTAAATTTTTATGCTTATAATATACAGGACACTAGAGTATGTACTTTGCAAGAGAGAAACAAAATAAGAAGAGAAACAGCACTAAAAGAACTGTTTTTTGTTTGTTTGTTTATTTTAAGGAAACAGGTAAAGCAAGTACAAAAACACGTCTAATAAAGAGAGGAGCAAAATTAGGATCACAAGTCAGATAAAAATACTGTGGGCTTCAAGGTGGAGAGCCTTAGTTCCAGGTGAAATTTTAAGTGTTTAATGAAACACTTGGCATTTGAAAGGATAAAGAATCAACTTGCAGCAGATGTGGTGGCAGAAAATCTCTAGATATAGGTATACCTCATTATTGCTCTTTGCTTTATTGGAGCTCGCAGATACTGCATTTTTACAAATTGAGGGTTTGTGACAAGTTGAGAACATCTATCAGTGCCATTATTCCAACAACATGTCCTCACTTCCTGCCTTTGTATCACATTCTGGTCATTTTCATACTTCAAACATTTTCATAATTATTATAAGTTTGGTATATGTGTCCACCACAAATCACATGCTGGAATGTGATCCCCAGTGTTGGAGGTGGAGCTTAGTGAAAGGTGTTTGAGTCATGGGGGTGGATCCCTCATGAATAGCCTGATGCCCTCCCTGGGGTGCTATGTGAGATCTCACTCTGAGTTCATATGATATCTGGTTGTTAAAAAGAGTTGGGATCTCCCCACTTTCTCTCCTACTCCCTCTCTCTCCATGTGATTTGCATGCTTCCCCTTCACCTTCTGCCATGATTGAAAGCTTCCTGAGGCTCTCACCAGGAGCAAATGCCGACACCATAATTCCTGTTTCCCTTGTAGAACCGTGAGTCAAAAGAAACCTAGTTTCTTTTAAATTATCCAGACTCAGGTATTCCTTTTTAGCAATGCAAATGGACTAGTTCATTATTTTTTTAATGGTGATCTCTATCTGGTGATCTTTGATGTTACTATTGTAATTGTTTAGGGAACCACAAACTACACCCACATCAGAGGGTGAACTTAATTGATAAATATTGTGTGTGCTCTGACAGCTGCACTGATTCCCTCATCTCTCCCCATCTCCTCAGGCTTCCCCATTCCCAGAGACACAACAATATTGAAATTAGGCCAATTAATAACCCTACACAGCCTCTAAATTTTCAAGTGAAAGAAAGACTCTGCATGTCTCTTGCTTTGAGTCAAAAGCTAGAAACGATTAAGTTTCATGAGAAAAGGATGCCAAAAGTTGAGATAGGCCAAAAATAGACCTCTTATGCCAAACAGCCACATTGGAATGCAAAAGAAAATTTCTTGAACAAAATTAGAAGTGCTACTCCGGTGAACACACAAATGATAAGAAAGCAAAACAGCCTTCTTGCTGAGATGGAGAGAGTTTTAGTGTTCAGGATAGAACATCACATTTTTGTAAGCAAAAGATTAATCCAGAGAAAAGTCCTAATTCTGTTGAATTTTGTGAAGGCTGAAAGAGGCGAGGAAGCTGCAGAAGAAAAATTAGAAACTAGCAGAGACTGGTTCATGAGGTTGAAGTAAAGAAGCCATCTACAAAACGTATAGCAACATAACATAGCATAGCATCACATCGCATCGCATCGCATCACATCAAATCCCACCTAAGGTAAAGCAGCAAGTGCTGATGTAGAAGCTGCAGCAAGTTATCCAGAATATCTCGATGTTTGATGATGGCAGCTACACTAATCAATAGATTTCAGTGTTGATGAAACAGCCTTCTGTTGAAAGAAGATGCTATCTAGGACTTTGATAGCTAAAGAGGATCTGTCAATGCCTGTCTTCGTAGTTTCAAAGGACAAGCTGACTCTCTTTTTAGAGGCTAATGTAGCTGGTGAAGCCAACGTTTATTTACCATTCCAAAATCCTAAGACTCTTAAGAATTATGTTAAATCTACTCTGCTCGCGCTTTCTAAGTGGAACAACAAAGCTTGGATGACAAAGCATCTGTTTACCACGTGGTTTACTGAGTATTTTAAGCCCACAGTTGAGACTTACTACTCAGGAAAAACGACAACAACAAAATCTTTTTAAAATATTGCTGCTCACTGACAATGCATCTGGTCACCCCATAGCTCTGATGGAGATTTACAGAAAGGGAAATGTTGGCTTTATGTCTGTTAATACAAAATTCATTCTGCAGCCCACGGGTAAAGGAGTAAACAAGACTTATTATTTAAGAAATACATTTTATAAGGTAATAATTATTATTATAGATAGCGATTCTTCTGATGGATCAGGGCAAAGTAAATTGAAAACTTATAGAAGAAATTCATCATTCTAAGTGCCATTAAGAACACTCATAATTCACGGGAGGAGGTCAAAGTAGAAATAGTTATAGGAGTTTAAAAGACGTTTATTCTAGTCCTCCTGGATAATATTAAGAAGTTCAAGATTTCAGTGGAGGAAGTCACTGAAGATGTGGCAGACATAGCAAGAGAAGTAGAATTTGAAGTGGAGCCTAAAGATGTGATTAAATTGCTGAAGTTTCATTGATATTCATGCTGAATATCAAAATTCATGATAAAATTTAAACAGATGAGGCTCTGGTTCTTATGGTTGAGCAAAGATAGTGGTTTCTTGAGATGAAATTTGCTCCTGGTTAAGATGGTATAAACATTGTTGAAATGATGACAAAAAATATTATACAAATGACAACAAAGAATACTACAGAAATGCAGTTGACAATGCAGTAGCAAGGCTTGAGAGGATTTACTCCAATTTTGAAATAAGTTCTACTGTGAGTAAAATGCGATTAAACTGTATTGCAGACTACAGAGAAATCTTTCATGAAAAGAAGAGTCAATTAATATGGCAAACTTCATTGCTGTCTTATCTTATGAAATTGCAAAGCCACAACAACCTTTAGCAACCACTATCCTGATCAGTCAGCAGCCAACAAAATAGAAGCAAGATTTTACATCAACAAAATGATTATGACTTGCTGAAGGCTTAGTGTATTGTTATAATAGCATATGTTTTAATAATAAGTATTTTTATTTAAAGTATGTATGCACATTTTTTAGACATAATGCCATTGCACATTTAATAGACTACAGTATAGTCTAAACATAACTTTTATATGCACCAAGAAACCAGAAAATTTACGTGACTAGCTTTGTTGAAATATTTGCTTCATTGTGTTGGTAGTACTGAACCCACAATATATCTGAGGTTTGTCTGTATTACGTTTCTAAAATAGATTTTATATGCAAATTATGCCGATGAAATATATTGGATTAATTTATTTAATATATGCCAAGTGATGATAGTTACTTCAAAGCATTGCCATGATACATGTGATTAGCAGTCTATAAAATTTGTCATAATTGATTACTCTAAAGGCAATCATTAAAATTCATTTTCTTTTATTTATTTATGTGAGTGAAATTGCTCTCTTAGTGGAATTAGCATTTTCTGTTAATGGTACTCTAACCTTTATCTTCCTCAAAAATAAAAGTTTTTAAAACATTTTATTCAATTAGGCACATTTATGATAACAGGAACATTAGAAAAACATTCAATGGTTTTTATTCACCATATCATGTGTGGGGCATGGATAATAACTTAGGAGCTTATTCTTGATGGAGAAGCATGTGAATACAGTAAAATCAAAATGTCCAAAATGATAAAATGAAAACTACCCTGAGACGGCAGAGAATGAGAAGATTGCCTAATGATTTTCTTCTCTATTCACATAATATATATTCAGGTGCTCTTTTTGGCAGAAAGTTAGACACATTACATTTCAGATTTCCCTTCCTCTCACAAAAGGAACAAGGTGAAGCTCCTATTCAATCAGAAAAATAAAAAAGCCTATATGTTTAAAAAATTATTTCTATTTTTATTTACTATCAACATCCAAAAAATTATTCACAATGCTTTATAGTTGAAATACAAGACAAAGTAAAGCACACATTTTATGGTTTTATAGTAAAACACAAGTAAAAACACAAGACAAACATCAAATAATAAATTAAAGTACAATTTTAACTTTCTGCCTGTAAACATCACTGAGCAGAAAGCACCTCTAAGCTTTCAAAACTCAAGGAGGAAAGGAAAACATTTTAGATAATAACTCATCTGTTATTCTATTAAAAAAAAAACCCTATTCCTTGGAAATCTACCAGTTTGTTGGTATAAACTGACATCTTTTAAGTCTGAGAGAGCTTCATCACAGGAATATGAAACAAGACATCCTTAATAAGATATACAATATTGTCTTAGATGTCCTTTTATAATAATCATTTTATTATGATATTTTCTAATTCTTTCTAGTCCTTAAAACCCACTATTAATTGAAGTTAATGCCTACATATTCAAATGAACTTTAGTTGACATTTCCTTCTACATAGGTCTTCTGAGTTTCAGATTGGGCTAAGATAATTAGTAAAAATAGTTAACTACTCTTTCTCCTTGTTATAACTTGACAATTCTCGTCTTTTCATTTGCATAGGGTAAACTTCCTACTAATTAATTTTATATTTCAAAGGCCGGCAGTTGCTATGTAGGAGTCTTCTGTTTTTTAACATTCAAAATAGATGAACAACAAATAGGTAATAGATAGGAGATTGTTAAATTTCTTCAAAGATGACTTTTGACTGAAGACATTGCACAAAATACATAAATTTATTTCTCAAAATTCTATTTATTTAAGTTGTACCAAAAGAAAAGCCCTTAAAAACCATTGGGAATTCAGAAGTACAGGCATCACCAAAAGCATGACATTTTGCAGAATTCCTAGTAAATGGAACACAAAGGTGGTTATTAATACAATAGTGAATATGGGGTAGAGGAAAACACATCCCAAATTTTGTGTAATAAAATCCAGTTTACAGGCAGATCTTGTCAGGTGTGAAGAGAAGGAGTGGTTTGCAGGCACAGTAATCAGAGTAATTAAAAGACTATAGACACAAACAGCCAGGCCATGTCTCTGCTCCAGCTAGCTGCCCTAGCGAGAAGCCATAGTGAGAGTTGGCAGGTCTCCAGAAAGAGAAAGCAAAAGATTCTCAGGAAAATCCAAGCTCTTTTGTGTATTTAGATTCCTGAAAGGAAACAGAATAGGTAAGGTGGTAACTGCAAAGCATCAAAACAGACAAATAAAAAGTCATAGGGCAAAGACATTGTGGTTGGAGTGGGAGAGAATAGAATCCACCAGGAAGCTCCCCTTAAGGAAATTGCATGATAAAGCATCCTCACCAGAGATAAAACAAGACCAAGAGCTGAGCTTTTTATTCCAGAGACAATTCTGTCTGAAAAAAAGCAATGATAAACCTACAGGGAAAACTTAATTCTAACTACATATACTATTCAAACTAATTATTATAAATATGATTAGCAAATTTCTGGAATCTACGATTGAAGAAAACAATTTTTAAAGAATTGAGATGAGCCATGGAAGACCACAAGCTGACCATCTAGACTGAAACAACAAGTAGACTTCATTGCATAGAAGAAAGTAATCTGAATCTTAGGTTGGAATGATAGGAACTGATTACGAACCCATTCACCCTCACCATGCTCTTCTAAGCACAAAGAGACAAAAAAGCCAGAAAATCTAATAAGTCTGCATTGCTGTTACTAGTAAAGCCTTCGCCTTCCATGGCTTGCTGAGTCCTCTTTAGGGGACCATGGCTCCCCCCTCCCCAAATACAACTTCCTTGCATGTCAAAATTTATTATTTTTCTAATCTGTTGTAACACCATAATATTATTGCCATTATACACATTTTAAAAGTTTACACTTGATTAAATTGGAGAGAGGAGAGGGGAAAGAATCCCAAAGCTATAGACAATTCTAATCAGTCAGCTATTCATCCAGATTGTTCCTCGAATTATCCAGCTGACCTAGTTTATTTATAAGTTTTTCATTGTTATAAAAACTGCATTTTCAAATGCATAAACAACAAACCTTTCTACTTGTTATGTACTTTTATAACTCCAAGTATCTCAGAGTTCAACTGCCAATTTAGAAGGGCATGCACTACGTGAAATCTGTACTGACTATTGAACTATATATTATTTCCATAATTACTACAATAGGTTAAATGTTTTTTCTAGTTGTATTATCTATAGTCTACCCTCATTGAAATACACAATCTTTTGTGTTGTGAAAACTAACTTTGATGTATAAAACTCATCACACTAGATTTCTTATAAATTATTCTACAAACAGCTGAATTACAGGCTTTATAAAAGTTTTTCTTAAGTCAGGTATGTATTAAATTAAATGACAGTTTTCAATAGTATAGATTTTCAACAACTATACTTTTCATATGAATGTCTAGAAATTAAATAGCTAATACAGCTGGTTATTTACCCTTTCTCTGACAAAAATATCTTCTATATTTCATGTCACAACGAGTCATGTGCTATCAATTCTAATAATCAGTGAACCTGTTTCAGCCATCTGTGATGTTGAAATAAGAGTTCATCTATGAAGGCAATGGCCACTGAGTTGCAATTACACAATAGGTTGCCCGAACCTGGCTATAGCTGCAACACCTGCAGTGCTAGGTGTAGGCACTGTGTGATAAAAAGTACAGCTTCTCCATATGGTAAGTGTCTGTGGAAACAGTGAGTGTCAGTTTGTGTATCATGTTGCAAAACAAGCAAATATTTGGTACAAATGCTATTTAACTTAAGTGGTCCTAGTCTAGTTTTTGTAAATAGTAAAACACCTGGAATGTTGATTCTAGACAGTATTTTAATAATTTAATAAATTATTTAACAGGATAATTTAATAATTTAATAAATAATTTAACAGGATAATTTAATAAGAAAGACAGACATAATATGAAGCTAATTTTAGATAAAATGTTGCCATTTTAATTATTTTTTTAATTCAAGAAGGGCTACAACAGTTTATAAACTACATACTCTCATAGGGAATAAGTCTTTGTAATAACTGTCTCATTATTTTTCTAAGGATTGGTAATGTAATGTTGTGTCCATACTTTCTTACAAAGAGAATGATGTATTATACTGGATATAGGTTTTGTTAGGACTATTAAATTTACTCATCTGTTAAAATACAGGCAAGTAAATCACAAAAGCTAATGAAGAAATTGCGTGAAGCATTTTAGAAACACTATATCAATTCCAGGCAACTTTAGTTTAGAGTGTTGTATTATTAGACCAAACCAATGGTCCATCCAACCTAATTTCCTGTTTCTGAGAAATAGCAACTGGTGCATCTATTTAAAGGCTTCATGAAAGACCTGAAAGTTGTACTGTGTACTGTAATTCTGTAAGTTATTAAACACACATTATCACGTCAATATTATTCAGTAGAATAAAATATTTCAAGCAGATAAATTACTGTAGTAAGGAGCAAATGCACAGAACTGTAGACCTTAAAGTATTTAAGGCTTGTGGGAAGATAAGGGAAAGACACAAAAGCAAACAAAGCTACGGACTTATTGCATTATTTCATACATATTACCGAAGATGGCTAAATGTAGTAGCAATCTTCATAATCCTCTGTAGTTTGCTGATAAGTAGAACCCCTGTTTTAGTAAAGTAATGATATTAAAATAATATTCTTATGATGCAAATATTAATTATTTTAGGTGCCATATAAAATCTAGTTAGTTCTATTTTAGGGAAATTTGTTGAGGAAATTAGAAGGGGATTGCATCATACAGAATGATGTCAATAAGAAGAAAAATAAGAGATGTGCTAAAAGTTAACTTGATCCTGCAAATTGAAGACAACGGTGATTCACTGACTTCTTGCTTGCTGCACTGTCTTTAGTAAGAATGAGTAGCTGTAACTTCATTGTTTTGCCTGGACTACTCCAGTCTCACTGCTTGGAAAAGTACAATAGGGGCCAAGGGAAAGCTTACCCACTGATAAATCAACTCATTAGAGGAGATTAATTGGAGAAAAGGCATACAAATTTATTAATACACATATGGAAGAGAGCCACACAGTGATTACCCCAATCCCCCAATGAGGTTCAAAAGCTTATGCACTATCTTGAGGTTAAAGAAATAATGGGGTTTTTGGATAGTGGCAAAACAGGTTATGGGAGGGGGAAAAGAGGAGGCTTCTCTAGCAAATGTGATCTCTTTATATGGATAAATTTCATAGATAGCATCCCTCAGAGAGAACAGATAGTGAATGCTTCTTTCAGACTTCTAAAGTTGTCAGACTCTGAGTGAATCTCTACTACAGCCAGACAAGGAAAAGCTCTCGGAGAAACCCTGGCTGCATAAATGCAGATTTTCTCTACAGATGCAAATATACCCAGAAAATACGGCTTTGCAGGGCCACTTCTAATGGCGGGTCCTCTGAAACCCATCTCCAAATATGTCAAATAAGCATATTTTGGGGTGAAATATTTTTATTTTTTGCAATACACAACTTTCCAAGTTCTTTAAAGAGGGATTCAGATGGATCCAATTTTTATCACGTATCAAGTGCCTTGTCAGGGAAAAATAAATATGTTCTGTCAAATCTAATCAGGAAAAAATTCCTACTTTTTTTCATAGGGAGCTTAACACACTCCTTCTGCAATTGGCAAAGAAAATGGTGGTTAATACCCTAACATAAGCAAATCATTTTGTTTGCCTGACAGTAAAGAAAAAATGTGTAAAATAATGAATATAGGGAGATGAAAATATATAACACTTTGTTTTTTTTATTTATAAATGTAGCATTTGCTCTTGTTGAGTTTTAAACTAGAAACCAGATATAGCTTGCCACATATAAGTAGTGTTAATACCTTGCTATAGCTTTCCTCTGTCTTTGTGTATTTTTCTGGTTGTGAATGACACAATTATATACATTTTGTAAATTCTCTTTATTTAGGAGTCACAGTATACTTTAGGATATTAAAGGTTGGACCCAGGCCCAGTGGCTTATGCCTGTAATCCCTGCACTTTGGGAGGCCAAGGCAAGTGGATCAGTTGAGGTCAAGAGTTTGAGACCAGCCTGGCCAACATGGTGAAACCCCATCTCTACTAAAAATACAAAAAATCGCCGGATGTGGTGGCATGCACCTGTAGTCTCAGCTACTGGGGAGACTGAGGCATGAGAATTGCTTGAACCCGGCAGGCATAGGTTGCAGTGAGCCAAGATAGCACCACTGCACTCCAACCTGGTCAACAGAGCAAGACTCTGTCTCCAATAAATAAATAAATAAATAAGTAAAGTTTGGGTGTGAACAATGGTGACAGCACTTGCTTTTTTCTGCCATTAGATGCTTTGGAAATTCAAAACTATTTATAAATATTTTTATTTTTATAACAATATAGTTATTCGCATATGTTAAAAATCTGCTTTGTCTTTTTTTTTTAATTTTTTTTTTTTTTTTTTTTTTGAGACAGGGTTTTTCTCTGTTGCCCAGGCTGGAGTGCAGTGGTACAATCACAGCTGATACAATCAACCTCTGCCTCCTGGGGTCAGGTAATTCTCCTACCCCAGCCTCCTGAGTAGCTGGGACCACAGGTGCACCACCGTGCCTGGCTCATTTT